>NC_058135.1:12482073-12604746 GCF_016433145.1 Gracilinanus agilis | reverse complement strand
CAGTTCTAAGATAGAAGAATACCAAGGGCTAGGCAACTGGAGTTGAGACTTATCCAGTCACAGAGTTAGAAAGTATCTGAGCTAGGTTTAAACCCAAATCTTCTAGACTCCAAGCCTGGCACACTGTGCCACCTAGCTGTCTCTACAATGATTTATTGTGGTTTTATTTAATCATTAAGATTCCCCACAGAAACAACAACAAAAAAGCAGTTGAAATGCAGTAAAATAAAAATAAAAAAAGATTATGTTTGGTTTATTATTATTTATTCTATACATTAATAGATATTAAGACAGAAGGACCTAGATTTACATCTTACCTCTGACATATACTGGCTCTATATTCCTTAGGGCAAAGCCCTTAACTTCTTTTTTTTTTAAACCCTTACCTTCCATCTTGGAGTCAACACTGTGTATTGGCTCCAAGGCAGAAGAGTGGTAAGGGTAGACAATGGGGGTTAAATGACTTGCCCAGGATCACACAGTTGGGAAGTGTCTGAGGTCAGATTTGAACCCAGGACCTCCCGTCTCTAGGCCTGGCTCTCAATGCACTGAGCCACCCAGCTGCCCCCATTTCTATTTTTCTAAAGCAAGAGGATGATATCCCTTTAGGTCATCTGGAAGTGTTCTGAACTGGGCTGTATTACTCAGTGAACAATCTATGCGATAAGCTGGATGAATGGCTCTGAAAACAATGGGTTTCCCACTCAAGTACAGTGATGGACAACCTCTCTGGAGTTGCTTCATGGCAGGGAACCCATGCAATATTGTGTATTGAGAAGTCAGCAGAAGGAAAATGTGTGCTTCTGTAAAAATCCTGCTGCCCTCACCATTCTCCAAATTCATATAAGTGGTACCACTTTTTTCCCAAAGGGGAGAAAGCAGCACTTTTTCAACACAGCAGGCAAAAGAATACTGAACACCAACAAAGACCATGGCATGGGGACAAGAAGATAAATGTTTTAATTGATTGGGGGGATGGACTTAACACAGACAAAACATGTTAAAACCAAGCTCCATAATTTCTGGATCCATGAAATTAGCAAGTTTTTGGATTATCATACTCAAAAGCCGTTGTGTGGGTTAGTATCCTTGTTTTAACAGTCAGATTTCTCTTCATCTCTTATTAGCCTCTGAGAAAATTTCAAGAAAAAAAGCTTTATCTACCCACACACAAGACCAATGGGAAGACCAGGATATTGGTAGATCTAAGCCAGGCATCCATGATGAATTGGAATGGTGAATAGGTAAAGGAGCTAAGAGATGGAGTAGTGCCCTCAAACCTTAGCAATAATACTAACATCCCATGAAAAGGCTAGATGGTAATTAAACGACTTCTTCACCTTCTGGGAGTCATCCAAAGATGGCAAATTTAGACCTGCCTAGGCATTGCTTCCAAGCCTTTCTATAACCTAAGTGAGCTGTTCTTTGACTACTTTCGTAATGAGTAGACCATCAGAAAATGGAAAGGAACTATACAGAGCATTATTTTGGTGCACTCAAGGTAACACTTTCCCTGAGTCATGATGATGTGTCTTGGGGTATTGCCTGAAGATCACTAGTCCCTAAACACTGTAGTTCTTGGAATTCCCATGCTTCTTTTGACCAGGGAAGGGTTTCAAAACCTCAGGTAACCCAGAGACTCAGTACTAGTTAGGACTGAGATTCTTAGCATTCCTATTTGGTGAAATGAACCAGTTAAAAATCTGTTTTCTTGTTCAAATCTGTCTTAGGTCAAGCTGTATTTTGTCAAGGTTACAGGTGCAATCCAATACAGCAATCATGTAAGGGCCTACTATGTGTAAGGCACCATGCCAAGGGATACAAAACCAACACTTGAAAACAGTCCCTGATCTCAAGGACTTCTGTTTTACTTAAGACAAACTATGTTCTCTTCAATGGGATGATGATGGCAACAGATACATGTAACATCTAATTTACTTGTAATATAACATATACATATTTCATCATCCTGATTTAATTTTTTTAAAAAAACTTTCATTTTATCTACTTACTCAATAGTCTGCAGAACATTAAATAGAAAGGGATATCAGTAGATTGGCTTATCCTCAGATTGTTTCTATCTGAATTCTATTGAAAAGGATGAGAATGGGATAATAGTGATAATAATAATAATATGGTAATAATAATGAACTTTAGATTGAAAGGTCTGAATGTAATGAGAAAAGTAGAATAGATGTCCATATGTTTAAAAGGTTCTCTATTTTAAACATGCTACGAACACAATAATGTTGAAACCAATTGACACAGAATGTGGCATTTTCCAGGGATTCAACTTAAGCCCATTATTTTTCTGCTTAGCTCTAACCCCATTGTCATCTCTCCTCAATAGAACTGCCTGGGCATGAATGGTTTCCAAGGAAAAGAGTAAGAATCATACCAAAATGTTGTACTGCTCACTCGATGCCTAAGGATGATAGCAAATGATATCGCTTTACTGAAAAACAAATCCAATTATTTCATCTCACAGAAACCTTTTCCAATGAAAAAACAACTTTGGAACTTTAACAAGTGTTAAAATAAACATAAATGAAAAATGAAGACTGAGTTCTTTGGGCTTGAATCCAGAGGTCAAATGAACCAGTGGATGAAGTTGATGCTTACAAATACTTTGATCTTCTTCAGGCAAGACACATAAATCATAAGTCTATCAAAGAGAAAACTGAAATGTTGACTTCCAGGCAGCCTGAAGTCAAAGCCCAATGGCTTCTAAATACCAGTTTTAATCTCAATAGATGGAACAATAAAATAGACAGCAGTGGATATAGAAAGAATCCCTTCCTCCTCAAACAAAATAATATTAATGAAATACAACATCCATTATCACTAGACACCTATAGAAAAATGAACTCTTCTTTATCAAAAGGGAGATGATTAATTGATATTTTCAGGGAATTTTATAAAGACTTAAGATACTTGCAGAAATATATTACCTTAATATTAAAGTTCATACTACAAACAAATTAGAAGGGAAACATCCTATATATCACATAGTTCTGAGGAGGGAATTTATTCTTAACCAACAAAGGATATAGGCAATTACAGAAAATAAAATTAGATTATCTTAACTACATGGAAAAGAAATACTTCTAGAACAAACAGATACAATTGTTGTGCTCAATAGGGACATGTCTCAGGACTTCTCCAATACCACTGAGACTGGTTCACCGTAAAACATAGCTTATGAAATGGCTAAGATCAAAGAAGGGAACTGAGAAGTTATCTATAGACTTAAACCACCTGAACTCCACCACCAGAATGCTGACTGCAAAACCTTGAACAAATGTCTGAGTCATACAGACTTGGCTATAGAAATGGAGAGATCTAGGACCAGAAAGTGTGGAAGGAGTATCTATTCAACCTAAACTCATCGATTGATATGGATTGTTCAAGGTAGCAGTAAAGATTTTGTTAAGTCATTTTTTTATGTGCTCATGATCCTGTTTGGGGGTTTCTTGGTAAAGATCTTGGAATGGTTTGCCATTTCCTTCTTTAGCTCCTTTTATAGATGAGGAAACTAAGGCAAACAAGGTTAAGTGACTTGCCCAGTGTCACAGAGCTAGAAGTGTCCAAGGCTGGATTTGAATTCAGCAAGATAAATCTTTTTGGCTTCAGGTCTGGTGCTCTATTCACTGTTCCATCTAACTATAAGCAGTAGACAATATGTAGTATGTCACTGTAGAATTATAACCAATGAACACCTACTTAATCTGATCAAATGGCCACAATTGTACACCAGAAGCTCTCTGTCCTTTATAAACTGAATCACCAAATCCCCATATGACAAATACCAATTCCCAAAAATGTGGAGCACAGAACAAATAAATTCTAGTAGAACTGGAACAGTATTGTTGTCAAAAGTGTTGCTTTCAGTCATCTAGAAATGCCATTGAATCAAACATTTTACAGATATGCTTTCAATAGATGTTGCTATTCTGAATACTCAACCTCCAAACTGCATGGAATGAAGATGTTTTAGAATATAGAGACTTAGAAAAAAGAAAGCAAAACTATGTGTGATCAAAGTTCCATATCTACCCATCCATACTCACATGCACATATAAACAGATTTTGATATATACATGCATACATATATATACACATATAAATGCATGTAACTATGGTAACATAAAGATTATAATATAATAATGTACTCTAGACTGAGTTTATTCTTGTGTATGTATTCATATGTGTTTATGTGACCCAGGACCATATCCATCTGAAATCCATTAACTGTAAGATGAGAATGAGGAAAATTAGCAGAAAAGAAAACAAAAAAAACATCATTCTAATAACTCCAATTTGTAAACACCTTCAGGCTTATAAAGAATCTCTTTTTTTTTAGTGGTCCTTTGAGGTTAGCCCAAGAATCAGATCTAGTGTATAGAAGAATTAGTATTTCACTGCGTGTTTCTTGATTTCCCCAGAAGAGAGGGATGACCAGAGAACATTTGAGGAAAGGATGGAGAGGACATGAAAAGTATTAGAGAAGCTTTGGTCCCTAGGAGCAATGTCCTTGCCCTCCTTTCTCTGCGTTTCTCAATTGTTCTTCCATCTAGGCCTGGCTGCCTCCAGGCCTGTTGTCTACAGAACTGGTACCTTTCCTGCCACTTGTGCCCCTGGCATGCTTCCCTGGCGTTATCCTTCTAGAATCCACAGTGTAATATTGGCCACCATAGGCTTACAGACTCCAACTAAGGGCTAGGTCTGGGAGTCAGCTACCAGAGACCTTCAAGGCCACCCTGTCCCTGTCATATTTCATCTTGGTGAACATTTCCAAATCTAGGCACCTTCCTGCTATGCTGTAGCCCTTCATTTTATAGAGGAGGACACTGAGGCATAGAAAAACAATGATTTACCAGAGGTCACACATCTAAGAAGGAAGTAGCAGAGCTAAGATTTGTCAGATCTCTTATTCCAAACTGAAGGTTTCGCTCATGATAGATTACCACCTTCCCTATTTCTCCTTAGAGGTGCCAGTTTACTGGGGCTGGAAGTGAAGCCTTGAACAAACCTCCCAGGATCTCTGGGACCCCTGGAGAAGTTGATAGGCCACCCCTCCTCTGCTTTCAGCTGTCTATTTATTATCCTTTTCTTTTTCTTCTCCCCTCCCCCCTTCCTCCCAAGGCTGTGGCCACATGTGCTCTTTCTGACTCTGGGCAGGATCATGGATGGGATGGGATAGGATTGGATGGGATGTTTATTAGGAGGAGAGGGGGAGGAGAGCAGCTGTGGAGCCTGGGGAAGCGACTGGCCTGCTGTAATCATGTTTGGCAGGTCAAGGGTGAGACTTAGCCTGAAGGGATTTGTCCAATGCCCGGGGCAAGCAGAGCAGTTCTAATCCTGTCCAGATGTTTCCGTTCTTCTCAGTGCATAAGTTACATTCAACATAAAAATCATGTGTGCTGGGCTCCCAGTGGTCGGTGCTTGGTCACTGACTGCTTGGGAATTATGGATTTCTTCCAGAGCCCAGGCCCTCTGCGCTATCACTCCTGTCTGTTTCAAATAGACCAAACTTTCCAGGACTGGCTTTGATAGGAATGCTTCCTTCAACTCGGTTGTTATCACATTCATATTCTTTTCCCTCTTCAGCCCTTACCTTCGGTCTCAGAATCAATACTATGTATTAGTTCCCAGGGTAGTGTTTAGAGCATTGGGAGCATTAAATGGGGACGGCACTAGAACTGCATTTGGCAAATGTGGGACTACGGATTAGGAGCAATTGAGAGCCTCTGTCAAAAGGGAAGTGGTTTCTGGTTTCTAGGGGCAGGTAAGTGACTCAGTGGATTAGGAACCAGTCTTGGAGACTAGAGGTCTTAGATTCAAATCTGGCCTTAGACACTTCCTAGCTATGTGACCCTAAGCTTCTGTCTTAGAACCAATCCATAGTATTAATTCTAAGGAAAAAGGTAAGGATTGGTTGTTGTTTTTTTTTTTTTTTAAAGGGAAGTAGCTTCTGGGACTTTTGTGACTTTGACCTCAGGAAAGTATTTTCTCTGGCATCTCCAGAGCCTGACCAATGAGAATGAGGCTCATTCCAGAGAAAAACAGAATTAGGGTTAGAGAAGTGGCAGTGGAAAAGGTACATTAGGCTTATAATCAGGACCTGGGTTCAATTACTATGTGCAAATGTATACTATATGGGTGACCCTGGGGCCTCATCTGGACTTCTCAGTTTCCTCATCTGTGAATGAAGAGATTATACTTGATGGCCTCTATAGTTGCCACCAGGCTTTAGTCTCTAATGGTACTACTCTGATCCTACAAATCTTCCAGAAGAGGAGATTATCCCCCTACGGGCTCTTTGTTCTTTACCACATAAAGGGGTTTTTAGCTCTTTGATAAATGAAACATCTATATATACTAAGAAGTTGCTTAATTTTTCCATTTGTAAAATTTGAGCAGCGAGGTGGTGCTTTGGATAGAGTGCTAGACCTAGAGTTGGGAAGACCTGAGTTCAAATCTGGCCTCAGATACTTATTAGCTGTGTGATCCTGGGAAGCCACTAAACTTTGTTTGCCTTAGTTCCTTTATCTGTCAAATGAGCTGGAAAAGGAAAAAGGCTAACCAAGAAAATCTCAGATGGGTTCATGAAGAGTCAGATATGACTGAAATGACTGAACAATAGCAAAAAATGAAAGGATTTTGTTTTATTTTATTTTATTATTTTATTATATTATAAAATCAGAGATTTAGAGCTAGGGGTGATCTTAGAGGTCAACTCATCCAACTCTGCATTTTTCTAGATGAGAAAAATGGGACCAAAAGTTGGTAATCCACCAACCAGATCATGTAGATTATTGACAGAACAAGGATTTGAACATAGATCATCTGCCTTCTGATTGAGAAGTTTTTTTGCTGAGGCCCCTCCCAACTCTGATGATTTGTGGTTCTAAGCTCTCAAAGAGGTAATCTCACAGAGCTGGAAGGAACCTTGGGTGAAATCTCATTCAATCCTGTCCAACTGATATTTATCTAATGCAAATAAGTACAAGGCAGTGTGGGAGGTGTTAAATCTATGTATCCAACCCCACCCCCCAACCCCCTTTTAAAGAGTAGGTGACTGAAGCTTAGAGAGTGGAAGGCAGCTAGGTGGTTCAGTGGATCAAAAGTTGGTCCTGGAGTTAGAAAAACCTAAATTCAAATTTGACTCCAGACACTTACCATCCGTGTGACCCTGGGCAAGTCATTTGACTTCCATTTGCTTCAGGTACCTTGACAATAAAATGGGAATAATACTAGCACTTATTTCCCAGAGTTGTTGCAAGGATAAATGAAATAATATTTGTGAATCTAAGTGCCTGACATTCTAGATACTATATAAATGCTAGCTATAGCTATAAAGGTTGCTTTTTCAGGTCAAATCCCAATTCAATTTGTCCTTGGGAATTCTTGGTTTGGTGAGAGAGCACTGACTAGATGATCACCATCTATCTATCCATTGGCAATCTCTGGCCATGAGCTCATCATAAGGCCTGCATGAATGACAACCTGGGATTGTCAAGAAATAGCATTCATAGGCTTCTGGTTGAAAATAATACTCAATATCCTTGATGGCTCCTGCGAGCTAAGATTTTTATTACAGTTGACCAATGTTTAGGTATCTGGTCTAGGTCTACCTGTCTTGATGCTACCATTTGAGAAATGCTGAGATCAACCTGAGATGTCTTGTTGGCAGACAGATATCCTCAAATTGAAAATTCCAGGGGCTTCCCAGAAAATGGTTTTAGTTTTTAGTGACCCCTTTCCCCTGGGAATGGATAGATCCTAAAGGAGTTCCCCTGTAGCTTTGGTCCTGAATCCTTCAAGTAGATTTACACAGTCAACAAAAATCTCTTCAAAAGCTGCTCTTTTTTGGTTTTGTTTTGTTTTGTTTTTCAAAGAAAACAAACACATCACGTTTATGGCCAGTCCAATTTACACTAGATGATGATCCTTAAAATTCATATGGTGCTTTAATATTGGCTAACTACTTTACACAGACACGTTTTTTGGGTCTTTCTCAATTAGGGAATAGGCCCAGAGAAAGTAAGCAGCATGCCTGTCATCAGGCAGTGAGTGAAAATCAACAATGGGATTTGAACCTAAGTTTCTGGGATCCCAAACCCAGAGGGCTAGCTACTCTGCCACACTCCTCCTCAATCAAGGATCACAGAGACAAAAACAGTGGGCAATGGGGGCAGCTGGGTAGCTCAGTGGAGTGAGAGTCAGGCCTAGAGACGGGAGGTCCTGGGTTCAAACCCGGCCTCAGCCACTTCCCAGCTGTGTGACCCTGGGCAAGTCACTTGACCCCCATTGTCCACCCTAGCCAATCTTCCACCTATGAGACAATATACAGAAGTGCAAGGGTTTAAAAAAAAAAACAACAAAAAAACAAAAACAAAAACAAAAAAAAAACAGTGGGCAAAACAATGTTCTTTGAACATTTGTTTCATTTAATACCTTTTCCTTCTGTCTAAGAATCAATACTACATATTGGTTTCAAGGCAGAAGAGTGGTAAAGGCTAGGCAATGGGGGTTAAGTGACTTGCCCAAAGTCACGCACCTAGGAAGGCCAGATTTGAACCCAGGACCTCCCATCTTCAGACCTGGTTCCACTAAGTCACTTAGGTGCTCCCAACTGCATGTTTTAAGAATTTCTTTCCCAGGGCCTTCTGGAAATCATGAAGTTCTCTGAAGAGACTAGAGACAGGTGATGAGGGATGGTGCAATAATGCATCTGAGAAGGCAGAAATTCCTTTTCTTTCTCTGGTGTGACCCAAGTCACCTAACCCTTATTTGCCTCAGTTCCCCATTTGTAAAATGGGAACAACACTAGAGAAAGAAAAAAACAACATACCATTCTACTATGTTGGCCAAGAAAATCTCATGGACAAAAGTTATAGAGTTGGACATGACTGAACAATAACAACAAAATTATAAATGCTGGCCTAAATAAGTGTTTATTAAGCACCTACTATCTGCCATGTACTGCACTAAGTGCTAAAGATAGAAATCAGTATGTTAACACCTTCCCTCATGTTTTGTAAGTAAGGAGTGCTTTGTCCACCCAGAATGCCAGAAGATTGACTCCAAGAGTCTGGAGGCCCTTTGGGTTGATGTTGAAAGTTTTATACCTCTGAATCCAGCCTGTACACCAGGGGATTTTTTCCTCTTTATTGTAGAATAGGAATGGTCAGTCTTAAGTTTCCTCTACTGCAATCTACAT
This sequence comes from Gracilinanus agilis, assembly GCF_016433145.1. Taxonomy (NCBI): domain Eukaryota; kingdom Metazoa; phylum Chordata; class Mammalia; order Didelphimorphia; family Didelphidae; genus Gracilinanus; species Gracilinanus agilis. The sequence continues at coordinate 12,595,520 of NC_058135.1, read as the reverse complement.
AAAGCCAAGTTCAATAAGCCTTGTGATTTAGACAGCCCAACCACCCCCTCTCCCTCCTTCCAGGAGAGCATGTGGGTATCAGCACTGCTGCAGTACACAAATCACCACATTTTATTCTGCATCTGGTCAAAGCTATACCATACTGGCCTTGCTAGGAGACATTTTAGGCTTTCGATAAGAGCTAGAGGACCAACCTTTTGGGTGATTGACTTGGGCTTCTTCTTCCCCTCCTAAAGCTGACAAGCAGTTCTACTGGGTTATACATGTATTATTGTTCAAAACCCATTTCCATGTTATTCATATTTGCAATCTTTTAACATCAAAACCCTAATCACATCCCTGTTGTACTACATGGTTGATCATATATTTTTCTAGTACATTTCTGGTTCTATAGTTCTTTCTTTAGATGTGGATAACATTCTTTCTCCTAAGTTCCTCTGGATTGTCCTGGGTCATTGCATTGCTACTGGTAGAAAAGTCTATTACATTCAATTGTGCCATAATGTATCAGTCTCTGTGTACAATGTCCTCCTGGTTCTGCTCCTTTCACTCTGCATCAATTCCTGGAGGTCATTCCAGTTCACATGGAATTTCTCCATTTCTTTATTCCTTTCAGCACAATAATATTCCACCACCAATATATACCACAATTTATTCAGCCATTCATTGCACACCCCCTCATTTTCTAAAGCATGGCTATAAATATTTTTCTACATGTATTTTTCCCTATTATCTCATTGGGGTACCATTCCAGCAGTGGTATGGCTGGATCAAAGGGCAGGCATTCATTTAAAGTCCTTTGTGCATAGTTACAAATTGTCCTCCAGAAGGGTTGGACCAATTCCCAACTCCACCAGCAGTGTATTAGTGTCCTAATTTTGCCACATCCCTCCATCATTTATCGCTTTCCTTTGCTCTCATATTGGCCAATCTCCTAGATGTGAGTTGTTTTACTTTGCATTCTTCTAATCAGGAGGGATTTAGAACACTTTTTCATGTGCTTATTGATAGTTTTGGTTTCATCCTGTGAAAACTGCCTATTCATGTCCCTCGACCATTTGTCCTTTGGAGAATGGCTTGAGTTTTTTGTAGATTTGACTTAGTTCCTTGTATATTTGGGAAATTAAACCTTTGTCAGAGAGTTTTGTTGCTTTCCTTCTTATTTTGGTTGCATTGGTTTTGTTTGTACAAAACCTTTTTAATTTGATATAATCAAAGTGATGACATAACTTCTACTGCTCCATTCTTTACTGACAGTATGTCACATCTCCTTGACCTACCCCTACACATCATTCCATTGACCTTTGCATGACTACTAATTTGCCAGGACATAAATATACAAGCTCTATATACTTAAGAATTCAGTCTTTGTCTCATTGACAAAAAGATGACTGTGGAGTTGTTTTAATTGCTGCTAACATTACAAGGAGACAATAGTATAGACGTCTAAATCAGAGAACCCTAGGTATGTATAGCTCAGTGACGGTGAACTTTTTAGAACCTTTTAGACTTTGGGTGCCATTCACTGTCCTCCCCAGATTGGGTGCCATGCCCCTCTGGCCCCCCACCCTTGCCCCAGATAGGAGTGGGAGAAAGGGCGGAAGTGACTCCAGCACTCTATTCAGGGGACAGAGTGTTTCCATTGTGCTGTTGGGCACAGGATTGGGGGTGTATGATGGAGAGGGGTAAGTTTGCAGTTCTGCCTGCTGTTTCTAGTAAATAACTCTGGCAGGTGATGGTGTGCATGCCCACAAAGAAGTTTCTCTGTGCTATCTTTGGCATGTATGCCATAGATTTGCCATCATGGGTGTAGCCCATTGAGTTCTCATTGTATTTTCTAGACTCAGTTCTCATGCCCTAACTTGGCTTCCATTTCCACATAGTTGAAAAGCTCTGTTTAAGTAAATCAGTTCAACCTTGGGATACCTGAAATTAACTGTATTTTCCTTTCCAATGTGTAGATGAATGGTAGTGGTGGTGATGGTGGTGGTGGTGGTGATGATGATGATGATGATGATGATGATGGTGATGGTTTTCCCTCTTGTCTTCTTTTTTAGCTGCCCCTCCCCGATTGAAAGAGATGAAGAACCAGGAGTCAGCTGCTGGCTCAAAGCTGGTGCTCCGATGTGAGACCAGCTCAGAATATTCTTCTCTCAAATTCAAGTGGTTCAAGAATGGGAGTGAATTGAGTCGGAAAAACAAACCACAAAATGTCAAGATACAAAAAAAGCCAGGGTGAGTATGCTGCATGTGTTAAGAGGAGATGTGTTCAGAAAGAGAAGGGGAACCCCTTGGTTAAAATAGTTTTGGGACCATGAAGTAGTAACTTTGCCACTCTGGACTTCAGTAAAATGAGGTAGCTGGCCTTGATGGTCCCTTTAACCTCTTGGTCTGTGATCCTATAATTATCTTTACATAAATTAATATGTCACCAAGCATAGAATAAAAGACAAGCCTCTTATCCTGTCTTGCCACTGAAACTCGTATCTTCATTCATAGTAAATACTATATACTTGGACTGCTGGTGAGAGGGTTGGTCCTGGAGTTAGGAAGACTTGAACTCAAATCTGGCCTCAGACTCTTACTAGCTGTGTGACCTTGGACAAGTCATTTAACCTCTGTTTGCCTAGGAGGCAGCTAGGTGGTACAGTTAATAGAGTTTGTCAGAAAGACTTTAATTCAAGTCCAGCCTCAGAAACTTACTAGTGTTCTGCCTCAGTTTTAATCATCTGTAAAATGAGGATAATCATAATATCTGCCTCCCAGGATTATTGTGAGGATAGAATAAGAGAATATGTTCAAAATGTTTTAAAGCACTCCATAAATGCTAGCTATTGTAATTAGCATTGTTATGCTTAATGTGAAAATTCAGAAAAATTTCTTTTGTTGGTTCCCTACACTCAAATGTTTTTTAAAATAAAAATGAATAGCAGGATCCTTAGTGGCATCTGAGGATTCTCTCTGAGCTATCCAATGATTGGTAGCATTGGAGCCAGAAGTCTGCTTATCTGAAATGTGAAAAAAAGTCCCTTCTGAGAAGGAAATGGATGCATGCTGAGCTCCTGTTGACTGAGTGGAGCACTATGAATACTTTGGATTTACTTAGGGATGATTAAGTCTGGTACACTGAAACTAAAGTTATGAAGACCTGAGTTTGAATCCTGCCTCTGACATTTATCTGTTCTGTGACTGGGCAAATCACTTAATTTCTCTTTGAGTGAAAGGAAAGTAAATAATTACATGCTGTTTGTAGTGGGTACCTTTGGTTTTGGATGCTTGGTGGCTTATAGATGAGTCCTGGTATGAATTCCCAGAGAACTGGGTTTGACCTTAGTAAAATTCCTGATTTCTTTCTCTGGAGAAACTAGGTACCAGGAAATAGAATCTGGGTGGAAGGTGACGTCCTCAACTAGAATTTGGAGCCCTGAAAGCATATGAGACTCTAGGCTCCTTTGAAATATCCCATAGTGACCCCAGCAGTTAAATAGCAATAAGAAGAAAGATCTACTAGATGTCATATCTGAATGGCATCATTCTGAGCCCCCACCAGCATACTCTCAGGAAAAGAGAGTGCCTGAATGAGCAGAAACAGATTTGTAACTTGGAGAGTGACTAAAAGTGAAGTATGAGAGTGTCCTCATAGGAAATTCTGATTTGCTCAGCCTAGAGACTTACCACAGATGAAAGAGGAAGATCAAGAGTATCAAGAAGGTGGTGATAGGGGTCCATAGTATCACATACTACAAAGAGGCTAAGAAAAAAGCTTTTTTTTTTTTAAAAGGTCATTGGATTTTTTTAAAACCCTTATCTTCCATCTTGGAGTCAATACTGTGTATTGGTTCCAAGGCAGATGAGTGGTAAGGACTAGGCAATGGAGGTCAAGTGACTTGCCCAGGATCACACAGCTAAGAAACATCTGAGGCCATATTTGAACCCAGGTCCTCCCATCTCTAATCCTCCATTCAGTGAACCACTTAGGTTCTCCCAGTGGTAAGTAGTCTTTGAGGAAGCTAGGGAGGGTGGGAGAGAGATAGCTAGCTAGACTGCCAGATAGACAGATAGATATATAAAGACAGAGAGAGAAAGAGAGACAGAGACAAAGTCAGACAGAGAGAGGGCTAGAGATGGAAACAGAAAGACAGAGAAAATCAAAAAGAGGAAGGAATGGAAGGAGAGAAAAGGAGGAAGGGAAAGACAGGGAGGATTCTCACATGTATCCCTTGTAACAAGATGTGGGCTAGTGAATGAGGTTTCTGTGTAATCTATCATATTAACATGCATTTTGGTTCCTATCCCACAGGAAATCAGAACTGCGCATCAGTAAAGCTACTCTCGCTGATTCTGGAGAGTATATGTGCAAAGTGATCAGTAAACTAGGCAATGACAGCGCATATGCCAACATCACCATTGTGGAATCAAATGGTAAGAGGTTGGGATGATATTCTCTTTTTCCTGCATGGTGAAAATGATGAAGGTTCAGACATGCCTCACTCAATCCCTTAGCTGGTGGGCCATTGATGTGGCCTTGCCAATCATCAGACAACAGACAGCCCAAGGCCGAGAGCATGTATGTGCATGTGTATGCTTTACAGTTATAGTGAGGTTGAGCGGAATAGCCACCAGTTTTTTTTTGAGATGTATCACAGGGAAGATGGATAGACATGGTTTTGAGAAGGGTGTAGGCAATGCTTTACATTTCCTTCATTTCTTTTATTTCAAAAAATTGACAAGCATTTCTTCTCTCTTTCTACTCAGCCTACCCTCAATTGGAAAAAAAAAAAGAAAGAAAAACAAAGCCAGAGAATAGAGCCAAGCAAAATAAATTTCCGTGGCTATTGGCTCTATCCAAAAAATATATGATTCATTTTTCATCTTGAGTCCATCATCTCTGTCAGGAGATGGGTAGCCTAATTGAGCACTGGTCCCCAAACTCAGCTTAAGCACCTGTTTCTACTTGAGATGTTTTATGACACTCCAACTCCCCAGCCATCTGCTACTTGCCCTCTTTATTCAAATGACTTACATAGGAACATTAAGGGTAGGAGCTTTTCTTTTTTCTTTTTTCTTTTTTCTTTTTTTTTAATAAACCTTTACCTCCCGTCTTGGAGTCAGTACTGTGTATTGGCTCCAAGGCAGAAGAGTGGTAAGGGTGGGCCATGGGGGGGTTCAGTGACTTGCCCAGGGTCACATATCTGGGAAGTATCTGAGGCCAGATTTGAACCTAGGACCTCCCATCTCTGGATCTGACTCTCAATCCACTGAGTCACCCAGCTGCCCCAGGAGCTTTTTTCACTTGTGTCTTTCTTTCCCCTTTGGGAAACTTTGCACAAGGCCTGACTTATAATAGATGATAATTAAATGCTTGTGGTTAACTATGGAGGGAAACAAGGTTAACTAAGCTTCGGATTTGAAACTATGGGGACAAATTGGCAAAAGCCACATTTATGTTTTATGCAGGCAGGAATTAAATGATTTGCTAGGAGTTAAACAGCTAGTAAGTATCTGAGATCAAATTTGAACTCTGGTCTTTCTGCCTCCAGGTCCAGTGCTCTATTCACTGTGCCACCTTGTTGCTCTCTAATTCAGTTTTTTCTTTTTAAAAATTTTTATTTTGAATATTTTCCCCTAGTTACATGTTTCATGTTCTTTCCCTCTCCCCCAAACTGCCCTAGCCCCCCCCCACCAGCCAATGTACAATCCCACTGTTTTACATGTGTCATTGATTAAGACCTAATTCCATATTATTGATGGTTGCACTAGAGTTATCATTTAGTATCTACATCCCCAGTAATATCCCCATCAGCCCATGTGATCAAGCAGCTGTTTTTCTTCTGTTTCTCCTCCCACAGTTCTTCCTCTGAATGTGTCTAGTTTTCTTTCTCATCAGTCCCTCAGCCTTGCTCTGGATCCTTGCATTGCTGCTAGTAGAGAAGTTCATTATGTTTGATTATACCACAGTGTATCAGTCTCTGTGTATAATGTTCTCCTGGATCTGCTCCTTTCACTCTGCATAGTGAGGATTTTTGAATTTCTGATGAGATGTCTAGATGTCTAGAACTGTGCTAGAAGTTGAAGATATAAGAACAGAAAAAGAAAACAATGTCTTCCCTCAAAGAGCTTCTATTCTTCCAGAGCAAAAATCCATTGGCCATACAGCTGTGTGATCCTATGGGAACAGTTAGGCATGTAGTAATACATCTGTTTCTATTGGGGACAATAGGATAGAAGTCCAGAGTGACAGAATTAAAGATTTTAATGGGACCTCAGTAGTCATGTTGTCCAGCTCCTATACTGCTGTAATTTAGACAATAAGCTCCTACTTGAAAATCTCCAAGGAGAGGAAACCTAACACCTTCTGAGGAAGTCCATTCCATTTGGGGGCAGCTCTAGTTGTTAGGGAAGTTTTCCTGACTTCTAGCAAAAAATTTCCTTTCCTCACATTGTTCCTGGTTCTGCACTCTAAGGAGGCCACATTCAATGACATAAACAACTGGTGAGTTTTAAGGATACCACAAGAAACAGAGCAAGACTAGTACCTTTTCCACATAATAATCCCTCAGATTCTTGAATCCAGCTCTCATATCCACTCCAAGCCTTCTCTTACTCTGTATTATACAGCCTCTATTCCTTTAAGTAATACTTATTGACATAGATTCAAGTCTCTTCACCATTCAGATTCCCTTACTCTAGTCACTTGCTTGCTTATAAGCCTCCTTAAACAGTGACTGTCAGAACTGGACACATGTTACCAGATGTAGCCCAAGGAGGCTAGACTACAGAGGGTAGATAAACCTCCTTATTCCTGGAAACTTTGATTCTCTTACTGCAGCTAAAAATCAGATGGGATTTTCTTTTCTGCCTTAACACACAGCTGACTCTTATAGAACCTGTAGCTTGCTAAAACCCTCAGATCTTTTTTTTAGGTAAGATGCTGTGGAACCATGTCCTCTTATCTTTACAAATTTGAATTCTTGGACCTACATAATACTTTACATTTAACTTCATTAAATTTTGTTTTCTTAGGCTTAGCCCAATACTCAAACCTGTCAACATGGTTTTCAATTCTGACTGTCATCCTCTGTGTCAGCTATCCCTCTTAATGTTGTGTCATCTGCAGATTTGCTGAGCTTACTCTCTATGTCATTATCCAAGTTATTGATGAACACATTGTTAAACAGCACAGAACCAATAAGAGAATCCCTTGAGCTCTGTCCTAGAGACCTCCTGCCAAGTTGATATTGAACCTTTAATGACTTCTCTTTGAGTCTTGCCATTTAAACAACCCAGAGTTTCTCAAATTGCATTGTTGTCTATTCCACATTGCTCCATCTTCTCCACAAAATGGGGTAGTTTCTCAAAAGAGCTTCCCTAAATCTTAGACAAACCAGATCTAAAAACATTTCCCTGATCTACCAGGTTAGGAATCTTATATGGGAAAAAAAAGGTTAATATCGGATGTCCTGTTCTCACTGAAGCCAAGCTCCCTCTTTGTAGGCACTTTTCTAAATATTTAGTAACCATCCATTTAATGATCCATTCTAGAATTTTCCCAGGAATCATAGTCAGTGGCCTATAGTCTCCAGACTTTTCTTATTCTCTTCTCTTTCTCTCTTTCTCTTTCAAAAGAACATGGGGTGGGGCAAAGAGAATAGTAATTTCCCTTCTCCCTTTTTGGCTACTTCACCATGATCTTTTTTTTAAAAAACCCTATCTTCCATTTTAGAATTGATACCAAATATTAATTCCAAGGCAGAAGGGCTGAGCAATGGGGATTAAGTGATTTGTTCAGGGTCACATAGCTAGGAACTTTCACAGGCAAAATTGGAAGCAGGACTTCCCATCTGCAGGCATGGCTCTTTATCCACTAAGCCACCTAAGTGCCCCATCTCTCCATGATCTCTCAAATATAACTGGAAGTGGCTCACCATTGACATGCCAATTCTTTTAGGATACAAGGATATAATTCTTCTCAGCCGGAAGAACTGAATTACTTGCAGATTGCTCAAGGTTCTCTTATTATATCCTTATCCACTGTAAGGTAGCACCTTCCAGTTAGCTATTAATGTTCACTCATACCTTGTACAAGGGTCATTTGCCCGAGCACAGAAAACAGAACCAAAATGAAATCTGAGGAACTCTGCTTTCTGTTATCATTTTCTTATTCACCATCCCCATGAAGGTCCTATACTTCCTTGGATCCTTCTTTGTCCCTTAATATGGATTTACAAACAGCAACAACTACATTTTCAGGGTTATTCTCAACTTTCCTTGCCAGCTTCAGCTTGTTCTGAGATATAAGTGACCTGATATAGTTTGTTTGTTTTTTTCTTCTAGTTTTTAATTTTAAGACATTTCCAAAATTCTATAGGACCGCCCAATGCACTTATCTTTGTCCTTCATTAATTGCCTGTCATTGGGTAGCCAAATAATTTTCTTTAGAAAACTACCATTTTTCCTCCTAATTGGAATCATTTTCCTTTATGTCTTCACAATCTCCATCTTGATAGTTCCTGATCCTCCCACTCTGGCTTTTTTAGAAGTTTAGTCTGTGGCATTGTCTACATCCTGTCCTGGATAAAGCTTTGAGATACCCTTTTCAAATATCTGACACATGTCAGATTATGTTTGACTTTTTTCTTTATTGCAACTTTAGGAGGAAATGGATCCTGCCCAGGGTTCTTATTTTCTACCTCAGCAAACAGATCCTCCTTATTATGGAGGCTCAGTTTCAATATAGTATATCTACACATTGGTTCCTTCACTTCTTGTGAATGGAATTATTATGAACAGAATCTGTCCAGAAGCTGTTAACTGGATAGAGTAATGTCTGGACATGGGAGGTCCTGGGTTAAAATTTGGCCTCAGATACTTAGCTATGTGACCCTGAGCAAGTCACTTAACCCTAATTGCTTGCCCCTTAGCACTCTTCTTCCTTGGAACCCAATATTTAGCATTGATTCTAAGGCTAAAGGTAAGGATTAAAAAAAAAAAAAGAAACTATTAACTTTCCTTTTCCAGCCTTCTAGGTTTACAATATAGGTGTCATCCTTGTCTCTATACTTTCCCTTACACTCCCCTTCCCTTGCACCCATCCAGTCAATTACAAAGTCATGACACTTCACCTATGATATTTCTCCACCCATTTCCTGGTTTTTAGTTACGTGGCCTCAATCCTATCTCATGCTCTCATTGCCTCTCACCTGAACTATTGCTGGAGCCTCCCCAATTAGTCTCCTTTTTTCAGGTCTTTCCTCACTCTAATCTAGCCTTCACAGAACTGTCAAATCAAGGACCTAAAAAGAATAGGTCTGACTTCATGAATTCCCTATTCAGAAATTCCTGCCTAGCCTATCTTTCTGGGCTTATTTCATATTAGTCCCTTTAGTGGACACCATAGACCACCCACACTATCCTTATTGTTCCTTTTATTGATATTTCATCTCCTGCTTCCATGCTTTGCACAGAGTCTGCCATGTCTGGAATGCACTCCCTCCTCATCTGTGCTTTTCAGATTTTCAGTCTCCCTCCTGTGCTCAGCTTTCTTTGTACTGGTTATATATTTTGTGATTGTTACATGTAAACATCCCACTTATTTGGATAAAGTATAAGCTTCTAGAGGGCAGAGCCTTTTTAAAAAATTACCTTTTTATCCCCTAAACTTAACTTATCATTCTGCAGCCATTTGATAAAATTGCTAGCGAATGATTTATTCTATCATGCTCAGAAATTCAATTTGCATAAAGTAGGATTAATCTCTGTAGCAGAGCTGTGGATTTAGCTCATCTTGATAACAGACTGAGTTTTCCAATAATGACTGAATTGGGAATGTAATTACAATGACTGGTTTGGGCGTGTTGGTCATAGGCCTGACATCAATCATGGAAAAAGAAATAGTCTTCTGCTCTAGAGGGAGCATGCCCAGAAACACAGAGATAGAAGATGCTAAGAAGAAGAGTTGATGTCTTTTCAGATTCTTATCCTCAGTATATTTGCAGGCTTCTTTGCTGATAGATTTTCTAAAACTCCTCAGTTTTATGGCACTGAAACCTCAGTCTGAAACTATTGGATTTCAGAGGGTCAGATGGGTACCAGTTGTATGGTGTTGAGTGCTCCTATACCCCTCTGAAAATGTTCAACCTAAGTAGCAGAGGCATCTATATCTCAGTGGTTAGATCACTGGGCCTGGAGTCAGGAAGAACTGAGCTCAAATTCAGCCTCAGACACTTCTCAGCTGTGTGACCCTGGGCAAGGTACTTAACCTCTGATTGCCTGACAAAAGGATTCACTGGAGAAGGAATTGGTGAACCACCTCAGTATGTCTTTGCGGAGGAAACCCCACTTGTAGTTATGGTCCATGGGGTCACAAAGAGTTGGAAAAGAAGAAAAGGAAGAAAGCAGGGTCATCGATGCCTATAAATTACATTAAGGAAAAGATTGATAAATGGCGATATACAGGCCAGCTTTGAAGAAAAGGTGTGAAATTCATTACCTGATTAAAGTGAAAGTCAAATTTTATGTAATAGAGCTGGACTTCATGTTCAGTTGACATTCTGGTTGACTTTCCTTAAGGAACTGCACATTGGATTTTATGCTTGTAAATTCTTTAAGGAAGGGGAGGGAGGGAACTATTAATTAAAAAAAAAAAGATTGTTCTAAGTCATTGGCCCTGGAATGATGGCATAATTTGTTTTCTGAAACCATAGAGAGCCCAATCACTGTTTGCATATTTTAAAGACAATTTTGGAGACTTGGGTATATTATATACACACAGCATATAAAATTTGTCAGCTTAGCATACAGCACTCATGGGAGAATCTGCAGAAACAAATTGGTTGCCTGTGATCATTAGAAATACCCCTTTCATATAAAGGGTTTGTGCCCACTTTGGAACCAATTCCCCAGAATCCAGGCCAGTTTGTATATCATTGAAATGTTGCAACCAGACACAGGCTCCTTCCCTTCCTTGGTGTTCTCAACATAAGTCACTTGGCTTTAGACAGATGCTGATGGTAGTTCTCATTAATTCAGCCTAATGAAAGGGCCACCCAGTACAGATGAACACATTTCATTTTCCAAATTCCTCAGGGAACTTTGTGTTGCTAACAGGAAAAAAAAATCAAGAAACCTGTGTTCACAAATAAATTTCACTTAGTGGAACTTAGCAGACTAGATGTAGTTTCTGAAAGGAATGACAATCTCTGTAATATTCACACAGTGGACTATTTCTACTGCAGGATATTTATTAGCAAGATGAGATTTTCTCATTAGCAAAATTGTTTTTGAATCAAGGAAATTGCAAGTCATGACTGGTAATGATGCTTCTGAGTTTGCATTTTCCCAAGAAGCATTAGAATTTGCCTGGAGGCCTTGCTTTTGAACTATGAGCTCAAAATATAATTCTCTCTGCAGGCTAAAAATTTCATTTTTTGTAGCAAAGATGATTGGGATTAGGGGCGCATTTTGCTTTAGAGTAATTAGGAGGTGCCTTTTTTTTTTTAGTATCTTTGAGGTATAAAAATTAAATCTATCTGTTGATATTCTTCCTATAAAACTTGAAATACCAACTATCTAAAGCAGTGGTTCCCAGGGGGCAGCTGGGTAGCTCAGTGGATTGAGAGTCAGGCCTAGAGACAGGAGGTCCTAGGTTCAAATCTGGCCTCAGACACTTCCCAGCTGTGTGACCCTGGGCAAGTCACTTGACCCCCATTGCCCACCCTTACCAATCTTCCACCTAGGAGCCAATACACAGAAATTATGGTTTTTAAAAAATAAAGCAGTGGTTCCCAAACTTTTTTGGCCTACCGCCCGCTTTCCAGAAAAAAAATTACTTAGCGTCCCTGGAAATTAATTTTTAAAGAAATTTTAATAGCAAGTAGTAGGAAAGATAAAATGCATCTGTGGCCATCACTGCTTCCGTGGGTCACTGCAGCACCCACCAGGGGGCGGTGGCGCCCACTTGGGGAATCACTGCTTTAGAGTAATTAGGAGGTGCCTTTTTTATTGAGTATCTTTGGCGTATAAAAATTAAATCCATCTGGTGGTATTCTTTCTATAAAACATGAAATAGCACAGTATCTAAAGAATCAAAGGTCAGCATCTCTTAAATGTTCATGGACTCTGTGCATGGTGGGAGTGTGCAGCCTGTAACTGGAAAAGTCAAGCAAAGGATATATCAAAACCATGTGTTATTGGAGGTGGGGATGGGAGATGAAAGAATAATTGCATACCAAGAGGGAGGACTAAGGGATGCTGGATCTGTGTGTTCTGCAGATATCCTCACGATGCCAAGGGAAAATGACAAATGTAGTTGAGTGAATCCTCTGGTTAATTTTTGAGAATGACTTGGATGAAAGTTGTATGGGATGCATGGGCTTGATGGATTTTGGTTTGCACTATTGGAAGGAATATGTCCACTCATGAGATCAGAGATCTGTTGCTTAGGTCTTTTGGATGGGGTTGGTTTAAAGAAATTCTTGGTTCTCAATTTTCTGTAATTATCTCTTTATTCTAAAAACTCTTTGCTCTGAGAGAGTTTAATGGTTATCTTAGGAAGAGGATGATAGTAGACTTGAGCCAAAAGAATAATTTTAGGAAAGCATTTTGTCTTTTTGTTTCAGTGTTTGCATTAAGAACAGCTAGGTGGCATAATGAATAGTCCTGGACCTACAGTCAGGAAGACCTGAGTTCTTCTAGTCTCAGAGACTTTATAGTTGAGTAACACTGTGCAAGTCACAATCTCTGTCTGCCTCAGTTCCTCGACTGTAAAAGGGAAGTAATAATAGCACCTACTTCCCAAGGCTGTTGTGAGAATCAAATGTGTCAACATTTGTAAAGTACTTAGCAGAGTGCCTGGCACACTTGATGAATGCTTGTCCCCTTCTCCTGTACCCTTCTGCCAGATGGTTGCTATATTGATTCATTCTTTCATTGAATAATAGAAAACAACAGAACACTTACTGTCTACTATGAGTAAGATCCCTATGCATCCTCTTAGTACTTGATCTGTTAGCCTCAGGACAATGTCTGCTACACCTTGAGTGGATATTGAGGGTGCCTTCTCTTCCAAATGGATGCTTGGCCTGGAAAGCTGAATGTCACCCCCCTTCCCCCCACCAAAAAAAAAAGGCTATGTTCTTTCTTGATAGATGTGTGTTGTCTATGCTTAGTTATTAAAAGCCTAAGAAAGAAAATAATTTGAAAGCTCTTCAGAAATGCCATCCCAGATTGTCTTAGCTCTGAAGTAGGAAAATCTCTTAATCCTTGCTACATAAGTGAGTCCCTAAGACTTCTACAACAGTCAAGTTCCATTTTTTTGGTTTTGTTTTCATTGGTTGTATCTTGGCCAACTTGGGCCTACTTTGATGGATTCATTGAAATCTTGAGGAAAAATTTACTGCCCAACACTTGAGTGGTTGGTGACCTTGAACACCTGAGAATATGTATATTGATTTCTGAGCTCAAGGAACTTACATTGTCTTGTCAAAAAGATATTTTAAGTTGCTATTATATTTACAATGAGATCTTACTCAGTTTTGGATTTATGGTTTATTATGATAGAAATCCTAAAGATGACATAATTTGGTGAGGGTGCATGTTTTAAGTTAATTATCATGTTGGGAATTTCAAGATGGTTAGAAAAAATCCAGTAGAAGGCTATTCAAGCATAAAATGATGGTATCCTTGATTCACCTAGACCAGTGATGGGCAAACTTTTTTAAGAGGGGCCAAAGGAAAGGAAATGCTCATCTGTCAGTCTGTTTCTAAGGCAACTCTTTCGAAGTTTAATTGTATTGTATTTATCAGATTAGGAATGATGTCCTGAGGCCGGATAGCACATTTCATGTCCCTCCCCCCTCTTTGCCCCCCCAATCTGGCCTGCAGGCTGTAGTTTGCCCATCACTGACCTAGACCATGATTTGCACATGAAAATCTTTGTAGGATTAGAAAAAATCCAAATATAAGGTACTGTTAATAGGAATTTCTTAATCTCCCTCTGTCTCTTTAGGAGACAGTATCTGACAGTTGGGAGTTTTGTAAAATCTCCTTTTGTCTCTTCAAGAGTCAGTAACAGAGATTTTTCCTCTGTCTCTTGAAGAGACTGACTATAAAAGGGAAAAAAAAAGATCAGGTCCTTCTTCTCTCTGGCTTTGGAGTGAGCAGAGGCTGGGTCTCTCTGTCAAGTGTCTCTCTGTCAAGAGGATCTGACAGTTATTTCTGATAGTTTGATTCATATACTGATTCAAGGAGGTTGAAGATAAAGATTTATTTTATTAGTTAGATAAGAGAGATAGCAAATTTTATCATACATAGAATAGTTTTATTTAGGCCTGCTTTGTTAGGCAAGAAGATTTTTAGATTTAGGGGCTTTCTTAGAGATTTAGTATAAGGTTTATATTTAGATATATTATAAAAATTAAGAGATATACTATCCTATTTCCTATCTCTCCTCCAAATAAATAAGAATGCTGGTACCAAACTGATCTCCACAACTTTCATCATACTCCTACCAATATTTTTAACCTACAACAGTACCTTGACCATTAATTCTTTTGTTTTTAGGAATATTTGTTAATGCAATGTCTTTGCTGTCCTAGACACCAATATTTGGTCATCTGACCATAGATGCCCACAATCTCTGTTTGGTCTATTTCCATGACGGTACCAGGCAGTTTCCTGGGCCTTTGGATAAGTCTATATAACTGGAAACACAGATTTTGTTCTGAGATCCAGAGAAACCATTTCAAGGGCATCTGAATATAGTGCTAGTTAGATAACTGGTAACATTTGGACCACTAACATCAGAGCAGAGGCAAGAAGTTGAAGTCAGTTTTTTTCAGACTTGTATGGCTGCTGAGAATACTTAAGTCAATAATGCACATCTGGACTCATCATCCCCTTAACAAAAAGCTTTTATCTTACTCATCAGTAGAAGCTGATACTCTAGATAAAGAAAAAAATATCTATGGAGCATCCACTGCTAGAAACAGATTTACTTTCCAGTGATTTCAACTTGAAAATGGCAGTCTTCCTTGAGAAGCTGCATTTCTCCAACTTTCTGCAATGAGAAATCTTACTACCAGTGTTTTTGCCCCTTCTCTTGACTTCTAATGGGGATGTTGACAAATAAGTTCTCAAGGAGCAAGCCACACCTGGACCAACTGTATGCTCTCATTGAACCAGAAGGAAATGTTTTACTCTTTTGAGTCATTTTGACTTAGCTCAGTTCATGCTTACTGTTCAAAAAAAGGAGGAACCAGTAGAATCATGATCCTAATTGTATTTCTCACTGTCTATGAAGTGCAAGTGTGGAATTCCTCTTTCTCAGGGGCATTTCATTCCTTTCTCTCACATTGTTGTTCTGCAGCACTCTGTCTATGACTGGAATTTGGTGGTATGGCATAACTTTTGTTGACCTTTGTATTTTGCAGAAACTGTAACTAGCATGCCAGCATCTACTGAAAGATCAAGCATGCCATCAGGTGAGTCAAGTTGGCCATCATCAAGCTTTTATACCCTGGACTGACCAATCTGTTTGCTGACTGTACCTCAACTAAACAGAAGCCTTTCTATCTTCAGAACTTTCCCTTCCTCCTTTTCCTTTGCCTTGTTTACTAACAACTTCATCAAGCATGCTCTGCCTTCTGACTCCCATTTGGGCTTCAGTTTGGGGAAGATTGCCCCAAATTGCTGATGTTTCTGGTAAAAAATCTGAGGAGTAGGAGGATTTCGTGGATAGTTTAGATGTTGTAGACATTGACCTCTCTGTTTCCCTTCCAGGACATTACTTTGTGTCCAAATGCCCTTGAGTAACAGGATTTTTTGTAGATACTATCTGAATCTACAACATTGGTGCCTTTGCAGCACTATACTGGGAGCCAGGATACTATACACTATGCTAAATGTTTGGCCAGTTGTTAATTACTATTAGGGTCCCTTCTAAGACATAGTTCAGAGGACAACCTCTGACCTATTTAATACATCTAGATTTCTGAGTTAAGAATACATACGCAAGAACATATGAACATCAACATGATAGCTATCTGTAAACATCTCCATCTCAAAAATTTCAGAAGGAAGGAATTGTGGGCCAGATATAGTCATTATAGTTGATTCCGTAAGTTAAGAATACAAAAGTTATATACAAGGAGAATTCTCATGAATTACATTGAGAACTCATTCTTAGATTTCTCATTCAGTGTCCCTAATGCCAGCTGATTCCTTCCCACCTAGAAGAGTGAGCAAAAGCAAGCTCATAGGCTTGGGACTTGGGTTTTATTATAACGATCCTTCATGGCATTGTCTCCACCTAAAATTTTCAATTCCATAAGAATATATATATGTATATATATTCTACTCAGCCACATCAAGGAAAGAAAGGAATGGAGGGAGACTGGAAGAGGAAGAACTAGAAACATACATGGAAGGATGTAACACTTGGAGCCATGGGTTAGAGGGAGGAACAAGTTTCAGGGCTGAGGGAAGGAGGACTGGAAATATAGTTAGGGTCATTCCTTTCTAGATATTCCTCAGGGCAAAGTATTATACCTGTTTTACTTCCATTTCCCTTCTGCAAGGAGGCTGAAGTGACCCAATAGTCTAGCCTTCAGAATTTGTGCAGCAGTGGAAAATTGAAGAACTAGAGAATGAGAAGTTCTCAAAGGCAAGGGACAGAGAATGCAGAAGAAAAGCTGAAAAATCACAGCTCAAGAAAAAACAAATGAATTAAGATGTAGTCTACAAGCAGATTAAACAACAGAGAAGATTATAAAAACAAAACCAAATGACTAAAGCCTCCAAAAGAAATAAAAGTACATTGTACAAATATTATAACACAGAGGAAGATAATCAACATTACTGGGTCAATATAAGAACTTTGTGGATTTATCAGAGATCACTAAATAATATCAAGAAACTCTAGAATAGTTGACAAGAGGAACTTTTAGAAGAAATTGGAAATGGATGTGAGACAGAATTTCAAGTTCTCAATGCAGAAATAAAGAGAAGAGGTATTTGGCAAAAGAGTGGCATTTGAGCATTCATGGAAAAAAAGGCAAGTGCATTGATTATTCAATTTAAAACATCCAGTGCAGTTGGTAGCACAGTGGCAAAAGTACCTGGCCTAAGTCAGGAAGATTCATCTTCTTAAGTTCAAGTCTGGGGACAATAACTTCAGTAAAGTATTCACATATAAAATAAGTGCATATAATCATCAACATTTACTTATTGCAATATCAAAATCTATATAGAAGTAATAAAAATATAAATCCCATTAAAACAGCTATAAATTAACTATCTGAAAGTCAGTCTTCAAAAGCACTCTTGACTTATCATTTCAAAACACTCAAGAAATTTAATAGAATTTAAATAATTGAAAGATTATTCATTGTTCACATCTGAACCACAATAATATAATGAAACTGGCCATCCAACTAAAATTAACTTACAGGCTTAGTGCTATATCTTTATAGATATAGCTACTTTATAGAGTTAGGCAAAATAATTTCAAAATGTATTTGCACAACAGAAAGATCTAGATGCTCTTAAATACTACTGACAAAAAAGAAAGAATGAAACGGTGATACCATCTGAAACTTCAAATTAAAAAAAAGCAGTAATCGTTAAAAGTGTTTGGTGTTAGTTTGGGAAAAAAAATAGTAAAAATAATATGATGAAAGAGAATGAAATATCCTTATCCTTTGACCCAAAGGTTCCCCTGCTTTGGGTCAAATGATCATATACCCCAGGGAGGTCAATGACTTTAAAAAAAGGTCCCATATACACCCAAATATATAGAGCAGTGCTTTTTATGATAGCAGAAAGAACTGGAATCCAAGTAGATGCCCATCATTTGGGCTAAGTTGATTACACAAAAATACAGTAGGGCCCCACAAAACACAGTATAGTATCTCTTGGAGGTTATGTTCCAACAGCTAGTATAGATGGCTAAAACCATGGATGTGATCAAACACATGCTATATGTGCTAGGTGCTCCATGGTCTCCCATCTCCACTCCCCCTAAAAAAAAAGTGAAAGTGGAAGCAAAATACAGGAGAATGCAGACTGATAACACAGACAGACTTCCAATGCATCTAGGGCACACTTTGGGCACTTTGGGCACTCTGCAACTTAGAGTTGACTATGGATAAATGAAACCAGAGAAAGAGAAACTATGGATAAGGGGACCTTACTGTAATGCAATATTAATGTCTATAAGGAACAATGAATATGAAGAATTCAGAGAATCATGGGAAAGCTATGAAATGATTTAGAGTGAAATATGAAGAAGCAGGATAACTATATACATACCGACTTCAAAAATATGAATAGGAAAACCCCCCCAAAGCAATGAAAAACAGAAATTGACCTATATGTTATTAGAATGACATATTTACTTTCAGAGATGGAATGAGAGAATATAAGTGCCTCTCTTCATTTTTAGAGGTAGGGATAATCTGTATGGACCACTGCGTATGCCATCAATCTGGACAATATGTTTGCTATTTTTTCTGAACTGCTTTCCCTGACCCATTTTGTTATATTTGTTGGAAGAGTTGGCCTACAGTCTAGGGTGAGGAGACACACACATGAAAATAAACATTGTAAAACTAAAATATACCAATAAACTTAAAAAAAGTAGAATCTGAATATCTTTTTTTTTAATCATCTTGCCTCTTAATAAGATTGATCTAATGATGGTGAGCAAAGGGAAAAAGGAAGACCTTCCACCAATTTTGAATTCAACCTTGTTACCCAACAAATCCGCACATGTAGCCATTTCTCATGGATTATATATTATGCTAGGAATTGTTTTCATTTCTTTGGTATCTCCTACCAGAAGTTGTTATAGTCTAGTTGTCCCTTTTCCTTCTTAGTCCTTAAACTTGTTCCAATTTCCTTGATATTGCTATTCTGAATTTGCAATTAAATGCTTAGGATTAGAAATGATCTTAGAAACTATATAGTCTGGTCTTTGATTTGATTTTTTCTTTAGATTTATTTTATTTTTCGCAAATAAGAAAAACTCCTCTCTGTACTCCACCCCATTTAAAGAGAAAACCAACAAAACTCTTGTAAGAAGTATGCATAGTCAAGGAGGAAATCTACACCGCCTATGCCAAAGATATATATGTTTCATTGTGCACTCTGAAACCATATCTTTGACAGGAGTTGTTACCCTTTCTGGTTAAACATAGTGAAATTGAGGATTAAAGAAGGAAAAAGGATTTAACCATTGCTAGGGCTGGTATTTGGCTCTTTTTTTCTTTTCTTTTCTTTTTTTCAAATAAGAGACATGCTGTTATTGGAAGCAGTCTGAATCAGTAGTATGGAGGCTGGATTTCAGGTCTGAAGATCTGGGTTCATATCATGCGTATAACATATGCGACATACAGCAATCCTCTTCCTTTTTTCCAGGCCCCCTTTCCTAACTTTAAATAATAAATATGAGCTATATGATTTTCAAGGCCCCTTTCAGATATAAATGGATAATATTACTCTGAGTCCCTTCTGGGTTACTCAACTTTTTTTCCCTAAGCTTTTCAATGAGAACAGCCTTTAAGAGTGTTTTTATTCTTGGGGAAGACCATATTTCTCTCTTATTTCTCCCCACCTCTCCTTTTTCTTCACCTGATCCCCTCTTTCCTGATTTTTTCTCTATCCCTTTCTTCTCTTCCCTTCTACTCTTTCCTCACATAGCCCCATTCCCTCTTTCTTCTCATTCTGCCTTTTGTCCATTTGTCCTTCTTCCCTTCTTCCTCCTTTTCCTTTCTCTTCATTCTTTACTTTTTTGTCTCCCCCTTCCTCTTCCTTCTTTTTCTCTCCTTCTTTGTACCTTCTCTGCCTCCTCTTTTCCTCACTTAACATTCTTCTTTTCTCTTTGCTGTCTCTCCCTTTTCTCCTTCCCTTTCCCATTTCTCTCTTCCTCTTTCCTATGAACCTACCCCTTCTTTCCTTCTTTTTTGTTCCTTCTCCATTTCTTCCTCTTTTTTCTTCCCCCAATACTTCTTCATGCCTCCCCTTGCCCCAGTGCTTTTTCCCATCTTTCCTCAATTTACCTTTTATTCTTCTGGTCTCTCCTTCTGCATAAGTTAAGAGGCTTCTTGTCAAATAACTGTTCAGTCTTACTTATCTTGGCTGTCCTCAACTGCTCAAGCAGGTTCCCTGGGTAGATATATTTAGTTCTGTGCCTGAGCCAGCTGTGGATCCCAAGTTCATAAATCTAAAGCTGAAAGAAGACTCAGAGGCTGTCTAGTATATCCTCCTCATTTCACAGTTGAGGAATTGGAAGGAGAAGTTCAATGACTTGCCTAGCATCACCCAGCTAGTAAATGTCTGAGGTGGGATTTGAAATCATCTCATTGACTTCCAATGATTTTCATTTGACTTCCAATTAGCAAAGTTTTATCTATGACATCATGCTGTGTTTTCAGGGGCCTTTGATGATTAATCCTCTTTTCTCGTGGATTATGATGATCCTCATTCTTCTTGAGCCTTTTCTATGGATCTCATGATTGCTCAGACTCAGTCAGTAAGCATTTATCAAGGCCCTTTATATGCCAGGCACTGTGATAAGTGCTATGGATACGAAGAAAGACAAAAGGTAGTTCCTTCTCTCAATGAGCTCACTGTCTGATGGGGAAGACAATATTCAAACAACTATGTCTGAACCAGATGAAGGTAGGATAAAATTGATTCTAATCAACAGACCCTGGAATTAAGCGGGATTGAGAAGGGCTTCCTATAGAAGTTGGATATTTTTTTGGGAATTGAAAGATGCCAGGGCAGCCAAGAGGGAGAGATGAGGAGAGGGTTTAAAGCAAGGAATACAATCAGAAAAAAATGCCTGAAGTTGGTAGAGTATCTTGTTCAAGGAACAACAAAGAGCCCAGTATCACTGGATCTCATCAGGTCTTTATTCATCTTAGTAAGTAGATCCAAGATGGCAGAGTAAAGTGAGCATTTTTGCCTAGTTCTCCCAACATTCCACTCCAGATCATTATCACTCCTGATCATCTTCACAGTTACAAGAGTTGGTTACATCTCCCTGATAATGTTAATTGTCCTTACCCAAGAGCATCCTAATTAGTGGTGAGTCAAGAATTTCTCTGTGATTGAAATGGTGGCTTTCATAGATATTGAGGTCCAGTTGGGAGTTAGGGGCCTGCCTGACCATTTCTGCCAAAGCCTCTTTGAAGTCTAAGCTGCATATATATACTCTCCCTTATAAACTTCAATGCCATTCTTACTGACTTTCCACTGACTGTGGAATCATTAAATATGGGGTCCTTTTTTTTAACTCTTGCTTTCCTGGTTTCTTTTTCTGGGGACTTTCTGAGCATGGCACATTTGCAATGGAGAACTTTTCTTAGCCTGATCCCATAATTCCTCATTGCCTTTTTCTGTTTTATAGAGTTCCCCACTAGAATATCAATGTCAACAGAAGGAACCAATACTTCTTCATGTAAGTACTCAACCACTCCATTGACTGGCTTTTATCACAATTTTGTGATGACTTTCATGGACTACTAAAATTAAACTATTTTCCGCCTGGTACTAATGACAGCTCTAATGCCATATTTTATTGTAGAGCTTGTAGGATTTTGGAAATGGTGGGGATTGACTTCTGGAATTATATTTCCTTCAGTCTTCTGTTCTTTCTTCTATTGGACACATTTGAATATAATTGGAATGGAGACCTCATGAGTATGGTTTATAGGCTAGATGTCCCCCAGGAACAGGAGCTAATTGCCTATCCTTTGGAAGGTGTCCTTGTATGTATAACCAAATATAATGTTGGGACCAGTACTTGGCTCAGTTCCAGGCACATATTTGGCATCTAATAAATGCTGATCGACTTAATTTGAGTTGTGAGTGTAATTTCAGCTTAGTTCAAAGCTGTAACTTGCTGCCTGAAATGTGCTACACACATATCTCCATGATTTGGTAGCTCTTTCATTTTTCTACAGGGTGCTTTATATAGGTTTGGCAAATTATATAGAGTTGATCATACTTCAAATACGATAGATAGCAACTAGTTGAGAAATGTTTTGGAGGCAAGCCCTTGGCCATGGATCACTGATTATTTTTTACCCTTTTAAGGTGGAAATGCCTCTTGTACAGCTACTGTTACTATGAGATTGATTGTTGCTTTTAGGAACAATCAGGGGAACTAAAGGATCTAGGCAGGGCTAGCAAAAACTCCTTGATGTTTGTGGGGGGAGAACATAAACAGTAAAGGGATGATGTGGTACAGAATAAAAGGAAGTATGGGATAGTCTATAAAACCTCTGGAAGAATTCTATAATTATAGCCTCCCTCAGTTTTCATGTAGTTATTGAAAACTGGAAATTTTCCTTAGTTTGATAGATTTTGCAATTATGAGAAAAAATAGTACCAGTTAAGAATATACACGTATAATATGTGTACATATACAAATATATATATATATATATATATATACACACACACAGGTCAACCTTTTCCTGTGTGTGTGTATAATATCTGACAAGAGGAGATTCATTTCCTTAAAACACCATTAAGGAATGGAGAAGTAATGTTCCATAATAGACAGAGCTGGCCTTGGCTCCAGGAAAACTTAGGTTCAGATCTGACATTAGACATGTACAGGCTTTGTGACCCTGGGCAATTCACTTACCTTCTCAATGTTCTAGGCAACCTACTCTCTGAGAGGAGGATTCAATCTGCATTAACAAAGGAAATCTACGCTAATGAAACCACAGGTTCAATTTCTATCTCCCAAATGGAGCTGCTCTGCTTTGACTAAATTGACTAGCTAATTCTTTTTTTTTTTTAGCTGATTCTTTTCAGAAGTTTAATTGATGTCTTTTTTTAGGTGACACTTATTTACTGATTATCATTTTCTACCATATTAAGTCTTCTTTGAGGCAAGAAAAATAGTTAAGCAAGACTGACCAACAAGATGACTCTGATTGCATGTGAAACATTCCTTCATTCATTCAACAAGCACTCTGTCAGAGGGGATTCACAGATGAAAATAATCTGCCCTCAAGGAGCTTACATTCTTTTGAGGAGGAAATAGCATTTACATAGAAAATTAAAATAAGACGTATGCCAAGTAACTTCCAAGGGGATTGAGAACTAATACTAAAGGGTCCAAGACAGGCTATTAGAGATTTCCCTGGAATTGAGTTTGGAAGGAATCTTGGGATTCTAAGAGGCAGAGTGGAGGAGGGAAGATGTTCTAGGCATAAGGAAGAATTTAGTGGGGAAAAAAACCCATTGAGGTAACATATGGAATGTTGTGCTTTGGCAGCTATGAGTAGACCAGTGATGACTTCAGGGGATAAGAGAAGATCTGGAACAGACAGGAGGGGGCTAGTGCCCATACCCCTGCCCCTCTACCAAGACTAGAGAAGTAGATTTCACCACCTGTCTTTCAGGATCAAGATACTGATATTACATTGCAACTGATTTGAATTTGACTGCATTTATTATTATTTTCATTTCCATTTTTGTAGTAACTACATATTGGTCTCTTGGCTCTGCTTACTACACTCAGCATTAGCTTGCAGCAGTCTTCTCATAGTACCTGAATTCCTTATATTCAGCATTTCTTATGATACAAGAATATTATATTACATTTGTAATTTGTCCAATTGATTGATGCCCACATTCATTTCATTTTTTCTAGTATTATAAACCCTCATACCATGAACATTTTGATATATACAATACTTCTTGATTTTGGACCTGCTTAGACTATATGCCCAGAAGTGGTATTATTTGGTCAAAGGATATGAGCAATTTAGTGATTGTTCTTACATGATTCAATTGTGAATTTTCTGTATATTTCTAAATGTTTTCTGTTCTGGTTGGAGTGATTTACAACTCCTCCATTAGTGAGTCAGGGCCCCTGTCTTCACTCAGCAAATCCAATGCTGACTATTCTTGTTTTTTCTCATCTGTATCAATTTAATGGATATTGAGGTGAACTCTTAGAGTTCTTTTAATTTGTGCTTGTGTAAATGATTTGGGGCTTTTCTCATATTTTTTTTACAAGTTTGTATTCCTTCACTTGAGAATTATTAATATCTTTGACCACATATGGGATAATGATAATAATAATGAACATTTATATGGTGCTTAGGATGTACTAGGCAATGAGGTAAGTGATTTAAAAGTATTATCTCATTTGTTCCTTACAACAACCCTGTAAGATAGGTACCATTATTACCTCCATTTTACAATTGAGGAAACTGGAGCAAATAACTTGTTACTTGTCCAGGGTCTAAAAGCTAGTATGTATCTAAGACTAGATTTGAACTCTTCCTGACTCCAGACTTAGAGCTCTACGCCAAAATTCATTGTATATCTTAGGTGTCAGAATTTTATTAAATATTTGTAAAAGTGAAATTTGGGAAATGCCATCTAAAAGTGTATATATTTCTATGGACAGGGGAAATGTATCAAAACTACATTTCCCGTGATCTAACATCGTCCAACTGGTTTCCGTTTCCGGGTTTTTGGGCTTGGGGAGGCCTACGTCTTGACCCAGGGAAGGTTTTATAATCTCCTGGGTTAGGAGGGCTCTCTCTCTTGGCCAGCAGACTCAGGTAGAGATGGGAGACAAATGGGAGCGGCAGTTTTGAATGCTTACAAGCGCGTGGTCTAATTATCTATCAGCATGGCTTTAATTAAAATACTAATATATATATTTATACCAGCCTTTATCATTTTTCATATTTATATATTATATATAGTTTCTTTTCCCTCTGTTCAACAATTTCCCTTATGGAAAAATTAAAATATTTTTGTGTGTTTATATTTGATATTATTTTATATTTTGTGCCCCCTATTTGTTGTTTAATTCAGAATTCTCCCTTTTGCTATATTTCTATATTTCTTTTTTAAAAAAAAAAAACCCTTATCTTCTATCTTAGAATCAATGCTGTGTATTGGTTCTGAGGCAGAAGAGTGGTAAGGGCTAGGCAATGGGGATTAAGTGACTTGCCCAGAGTCCTTAGCTAGGAAGTGTCTGCATATTTCTATATATCTGAAAAATACCTCCATCAATCTAATTTTTAAAAAATAATATTATAATTTAAAATATACCTTCATATTTTTATTTTATGATATTTAAAATGTTTATATGTGATGGATTTTATATATATTCCCTATTTTAAAATCTCTACATTCATTTGTATATGTATATATCATATGCCAATACTTAATTTATCCATATGTATATATGTGTGTATTTCTATACCTCTTTCTATATCTATAAGGATTATTTGTCTGTTTGGACCTTATTGAGTCATGTCTTGATTAGTCTAATTTTCTATTGACTTGAGAACCATCTGAACCTACTTCTTCCTTTTTTCACCATGGCAGTACTAAACCTGAAGCTATATGCCATGAGTACATTGGACAGGCCATTGATTATCTGCTACTTTTGACCATTCTTGTTATAGTATCTCTTACCTGTGCTAATTTTTACAAATTAAATCCATTTGGCTGCTTAGGTCTTCTACATAGATGTAAGTGACCTGGCATAGTTGGCGGAAGTTGTCACCAGAGAGACCATATGTCCTTTTAGGCTGTGTTATTTGGGCCCTCTAAACCCCTCCAAAGTGATAATCCTAAGGTTCCAGGCACTGTTTCTGTGGTAGTTTATGTTTGTGTGTTGGCTTTGTGTAGATTCCCCAGTCACTGTGAATTTTTAGATTATATGGATCTATTTATTATAGATTATATGGATCATGAAATTCATCTACTGGGTGTTTTCCTTTGTTTTTGCAAAGTGTTTAATATTTGAAACCAAATAATAGGTTTTTTCTTCAGCACCTTGTCTGATATGAATTTCCCCCTCCAGGATTTAGTGAATAAAGTGATTTAGTCTCCTGAAACTAGAGCTCTACCTAGATTGTTAACAGGAATGATGGACATTGTCTTTAAGCACTTATGAAGGAGAAATCACATTTCTCTGGTTTTGTCCTAGCTGCAGGGACCTGAAATAGATCTCTTACTCTACAACTCTATTGGTTGTGTGAAATCTGACTCTTTTCTTTTATCCCTCATAGCACAGATATCCCTGAAGTGTCTACATCTAGTAATTTACAACAAAGAAGAGTGATTTCCCTTAGTGATTATGATAAACAGTTTTTTCTGTGTTGCATTTATTCAGAAATACTTGAGGATCTGGGGGTGGTGGTGTAAAACTTAGTATATACTTTATATTTACATGATTTATTCTTTCCACAGAATGTAACCTTCCAAAGGATAGGCATTATTATTTTTTTTTCTTTTTCAATATTAATGCTTAGGTCTAATAGTGATTAATGTTTGCTGAGCTGAATTGAATTTTGAAGACTGAAATCTCCATCATTGCCCTCTATTTGGTTGTTAATGATGGTGATATAGAATAAACATGTAAGCTAGCTTTTTGGAAGTTCCTCTACTTGTATTTCCTAATATTCAATCCTGAATAAAGGTTTACTGAAGTCATATAGATTAGGATTTTTAAGTAAACTGAAAAGGATAAACTAACCTATTTCTTCCCCTTCAATTCACACTTACCTCTGGAAATTTGCTCTGATTCTGCCAATCTTATTTCTGCCAAACTTTATTTAAAATTGACTTGATCAAATAAACAATTTGGTTAGGGAGGCGATGTAGTAGAGTGGAAACATTTCTAGACTGAGTCAGAATTTTTCCCTTAAGCAGAGATGTATAGAGTTCACAAAAAGTGATGTGACCTATATTTCTAAAATGCCAACTAGATTATTTATCTTTTTGGAACTTATTATGGTTTATATTGGGTAAAATGCTAGTTCCAACCTATTTTCTACAGGACTACTTTCCTGGATTTTTGAGCAGTTTTAATTTTTTTCAAATAGTCATTAGTTCTTACAACAACTCTTAGTATTTGTGAGTCTACTGAATACCATATTGCTATATTTAATTTCTTCTGCATCTCATGGTTGAAGATGAATTATGAAGGAACTGCTCTGGGCTGCTTTCTAACAGTAGTTAACAGTCTCTTCCTGGACTTGGCCCCCAGGAAAACCAACCTAAAGCAACTTTGGGCATATCTGTGAGCCATTGTTTTGATAAACTATAGAGTAATTCCACCTGGGAAAAGTAAGCCAGTTGGCTGTTAATGATTTTTGGTACCTTTAAGACCAGGTCTTGTTAGATCATTAGTAATGTTTGGATCTATAATTTCTTCATGACATTGATAGCTGCAACCTTTCTTGCCCATGTTACTGTGGGACAAAGCTCCTGGAAATTTCCTTTAATAATACCAAATTAGAAAGATTTCTTTCCTTTTTTCCTTCTTTCTTTCTTGACAAATAGCCATGGTTGTCACCTTTGGAAAGTTGGTTCTATTCTAATTGGATGCAAATTATGGTTTTGAAGATTCTATGAACATGTAGGTAAAGCAGGTCAGAGGACTGAAACTTGCAGGTAGGAAGACAAAAAAATCACTAGGTGTCATGCAACAAGGAGAATAATATAAAAAGAAAATCATCCAAAATATGCAACCTTGTCTTTCTGGTTCCTTGGAAAAAGAGCTGCAAAATAGAAGACAAAATATGCACTCCTAGACCTTGGGAGCTGTCTGTGTAATTGGTGCTGAATGTCATCCAGTCACACTAATAGGGAGCACCAAATTCATTCTCTTTTCATTTTAGAAATCCATTTACTGTCCTAGAGTTTATCTATTTTGTCTATATTTGTGTGGGTCATTTATGAGGGATGTCTATTATTTTTTTTTCTTAGAAAGAGGTATGTACTTAAGAGTGTGCTAAGATTTTAGTTTCACATTCATGGGACTTCTGTTTCTCTTGTCTTCTCACATTCCCAGATGAGCTATTTCCAAACATTTTGGTCATTCTCATGTAGCTGAAAGAGCAACCCACTTGTAGTACAGAGATCTGACTCTAGATCCTGCCTGTGTTATTCTCTTAGCTTAGCTGTGTGATCATGGGCAACACATGTAAGCACCACAGTTTTTTCTTTTGTAAAATTTGCATAATAATATTTGTACTTCTGCCTTTGCAGAATTATTGTAAGAAAGCCAGACTCAGTTTGGTATCCAGCTCTGGAGCTGGAGTCCAAAGGCCTGGCTCTATAAATAGTTCTTCTTTCCACTACCTGCCTTATAGAAAATGCTTTACCACTGAGCATTGGCTTCCTCACTTGAAGAATTAAGTGGCAGCTGAGAATCTCTAAAAATCCTCCTCAGTTAAACACTGCATTCCCAAGTCACTTACTTTCCCTAGATCTTAATTTCACCTCTAAATTTTTAAGAATTTCTGGAACAGTATTATGCCCTTTTTGGTTCAAGGGGATGACATCTTTTATAAAGGGAGAATGAAGATTTAGTTCTAATTAGTGCATCAAACTAGTATTGTTGATTTTATTCTTTGCTAAGTAATTGGCATTATATTCTTTGAAGAAAACCAAGCTTATTTAAAGGATTGCTTTTAAATCTATTGTGAATTTTGACTCATATTTAATTCCACCTGTAAAACCACTTCTATAATTGCATTATGTTTGAATGTGGTGTTCTAACCAAATTGACAGATGACCCACCTGGAACGGAGAGCTAACATACTAATAGCTTTGATATCCAGAAAGAGAAATTAAATACACCAAATTAAATTGGGATAATTGTAAAATCTTATACTTGCATTGAAAGATCAGTGTCCCAGGGATAGAAATAACTAGACACTTGTTTGCCTTTAAAAATACCTGCCAGGTTTAATAGTTTGTAAACTTAACTTGAATAATCAATGTGATATGGTTGTCAGGAAAAATACAAGCTTGGATTTTGCTAAGAAGGGCAAAGTTTCCAGGAGTAGGAAGAGGACTGTTTCTCTGTACTCTGCTCTTGTCATATACTTGTCCAGTAGGGATTGTAGTATTACATTTGGTTTTGGGCAGCTCAGTTTGGGAAGGGTATTGATAAGAGAGTCAAGGGAAGGGCCTTGAGTAACTGAAATGTTACTATGTCATGTTATAATGTATCAGTAGTGTTGTTCAAGTATTTTGTCACATAGAAAAGGTTTTCATCTTGTTCTGCTTTGCACTAGAGACAATATCAATAGGAATGAGTAGAAGCTACAAAGAGACAAATTTAGGTTTCATGTCATGAGAAAAAGGCTTCTCTATGAGTTGCTGAGTTGGAGTTCTTCCTTTTCCAGTAAGAATTGGATTTCTTGGACTCTAAAGTCTCTTCCTGAGTACTAGGAATATGAATGTGAGGAGCAAAGAAGTCCCATCATAGTTAGATACTGTAATGTATCTACAGATACTCTTAAATAATTGTGGGGTTTAACATAATTAAGGAAATATTAATTATAGAGATGTAGAATACTCTGTATTGGATTTTGGTTCTATTCTCTTGAAATTCACTTACCAAGGGAAACAAATAATTGTGAGTAAATTTCTGGTGGTTTTTTTTTTTTTAATCTAAAATTCAATGACTACCTATAAGAAAGTGGAAAAAGTAACCAAGAGCCAGCATCCAGCATGCTGTAGGATAGCATAATGAGTGATTAGTGTCATGAAAATTAAAAATGGAGACATTTTGCTACATAAATAAAAAAGGACTCCTCTCAAATGTAGCACACATTTCTAAGATAATTGATCTATATTCAGTCAAATGACTCACAAGTCAATTATTTATTGTGAATAAACACACTTAATTCCTCAGTAGTTCATTGGATGAGGGATTTGTTCCATTCAAGTCCTTTCTGATTTCAACATATCTCTATATATTCATTTTGACCAACTTTTTTCTGAATTCTGCCATTTACTTTGGCTATGGATCTCAATGAAAAGTCAATCTGGTCAGATATGATTGAGGAAGATATAAAGTTGAATGAAAACTGTGTGGCTCTCCAAAAGAAAGTCATTAAAAAAATGACCACACTAGTGTCCTTTCTAGAAGTTCTTCCTATGTTCCTTTGGTTTACACACTGGAATATTACTGTGCTCTATCCTTTAAGTCTCTTTTTAGTTTGGCCTCACTAATGCTACAACATGGAAGTACTGTTTTGTTCAGACTTCCTAAAGTTATCTGCAAGAAATAGAAAAAAAAGTCTTAAAATAAGCATCTCTGTGTAATTTAGGATGGAATTGGTTATGTAGGCAGGAGAATGACTTTATATGTACAAATGAGAATCTGTGTAACAGTGAGATAAGCCAGGAGAAGGAATTGGGTCACATGAGGGCATATGGAGACCTTTTAAAAATGTGTTTACTGTGCAGGTAAAGAGCATTAAGGTCTAAAATTGTTCATCTGCCTTGCAATAAAATACCTTTAAAAAACCAACACAGCTGCTACTCTATATAATCCCATGGGAAAACTGGGGGATTCAAAAGGAAAGGTAATATTCATTTTGGAAAGCCAGTGTCTTTATTCTGCAAGGGTAGAAGGAAGTCACTCTCAGTATCAAAATCTTGATAGAAGTGTTGATTTGTGAACAAGGAGACTTTTATACTATGGATATTATTATTGCAAAATATTCTGAGATACCTGTCCTGATGGGTGCTGTCCTGATCTATGGTGCTGAAAGGTCTTTTTAGGACTGGGCCGATAATGCTTTGCCAATGAGGTTACATTAAATTGATGAGTATGAAAAATAGTTGGACTTGCTCCAAAATACATAGTTAAAATGTCTTTTATTGCTATTTCTATTATATGTGAAGAAGGGTATTGGAGATGATTACTTCCGTCTTTTAGATCTAGCTTTTGCCTTTACTGGGGATTTAAAAAAAATTAGTGAGCTGAGTAAAGAAAAATAGAAACAAATGCCATTGCTTGCAATCACTTCAGTAAGTGAAGAGCTTCAATGCCAAAGTTATACTTGTTAGGCACCTGGGGATTTTGAGACTACTGGGAATGTCTCTAGGAATGTAGTGCCTGAAAGTCTCCCGAGTATTCCAGATTTAAAAAATGGGATGCTCAGTGGACTGGTAAATAGATGGGCTTGAATGCACCATTTCTGTTTTGAAATATACATGATGTGTT
Organism: Gracilinanus agilis; assembly: GCF_016433145.1. Lineage (NCBI taxonomy): Eukaryota > Metazoa > Chordata > Mammalia > Didelphimorphia > Didelphidae > Gracilinanus > Gracilinanus agilis. The sequence goes on along the minus strand of NC_058135.1, from coordinate 12,564,499 downwards.
TTTCTAGCATGAAATGAAACTTGAATCATGTGGTAGTAAAAGAAATTCTGAATCTAGATATCTGGGTTCAGTCCCCAGCTTGGCTACCTGTTTACTTGTTTGATCTTAGACAAGTCCTTTCCTTTCCCTCCCCTTCCCAGGCTCCCTATGAAATTAGGTGGTTGGTCAAATTGATCTCAATGGTTCTATCTCAGTGTTAAATTCTCTGACTTTGGGCTGAAATCCCCTTTGGTAAGAAGGTTAGCTATTTGGAGAAGTACAAATGATTCCTGCCTTGAACAATCTCATTGTTCTCTCCATTGACCTATTTGGTATGTTTTGATTTTGTTTGTAAGAAGGAAAACCACATTTCTGTCTCCTGCTGTCCTTGCTTTTGCCTGAGGCTGGGTAAGTCAGGAGGAACTGGCAATGCTTGAATAGAAAGCAGAGCCCTTCTGGCATGACTTCTAGTCCTGTTTGAGGCTGTTGGCATGCCAGTCATTGATCTGTAGTGTTGTAACAGTGCTGAGTAGAAGAGCAAATGTTGTTATCTGTTTGTTCATGTCTAAAAGGTTTCTTTTCTCTGCCCCCCAGAAACCCAAGGCAAAGCATAACATTCTTTTTTTTAACTGAGTCACTAAAAAATTCAACTTGGCAGTACTGTGAAGGACAAGTGATGGAAAAGTATAGTATATCAGCATTATTTCCTGTTAATGACACCTTGGGCTTGGTATTTCATCTTCCTGTCTATACTGTTGACCCATTTCTAGGGCTCTGGGAAGCCACATCACAACATGATTTCTCTGTGACAATGAAAACAAGGCATAGATTCAAAGAGAAATTTTGCAACACTAACATGAGATTCTAGTGTTATTTAGTTAGATATATATGATTGTAAAGATCATCTCATCCAATTTCCTCTTTTTACAGAAGTAGAAACTGAGACCCAGAAAGACTAACCTTGTTTAAGGTTTTAGGTTCTCTGCTTCCTCTTCCCATACTGTTTCTACTACACTGAGCTTCCTCTCCCTTCCCACCTCAGTCTTTTGATACCCACAATTATCTCTGGACTAGAATCAACACCAAGAGCATTTCTTTGTAAATATTTCTATTAACTTAAAACCCACACACACATTCACCAACTACTTTGTACAATATTTGGTTATAGTTGCTAGTGACACAATGTTAGGATATGATCTTTGGGAATTTTCATTCTATTTGCCATTTACTTGTCAATTAACCATATTTATATGATTAGTAAATAAGTGATCAACTGAGAAGGGGAATCTAGAAAGTTTTTCCATTAAAATTGGCATTTATATAGTTGTCCAAAGTTTGTAAATCACTTTACATCAATGCAATGAGTGTGTGAGGTGTTTACTAGAGGTAGTATTGTCCCCATTTAACAGATGAGAAAACTGGGGTTTAGAGAAGTTTGTATGACTTGACCATAGTCACATTATCATCCTTTTTCATTTTTTAAAAAACCCGCACCTTCTTTCTTAGTATCATTTCTAAGACAGAAAGGACTAGACAATGAGTTAAGGGACTTTCCCAGGGTCACACATCTGGGAAATATCCGAGACAAGGTTTAAACCAAGTTCCTCTTGACTCTAGACTTTGTGCTCTATCCACTATGCTACCTAGCTTCCCCCTCCATCTTTTATTTTTGAAGAGGATCAGTGATATCATGAGGTGACATCTTTTTTTTTTATATTTTATTTTTTTATTTTTTAAACCCTTAACTTCTGTGTATTGACTTATAGGTGGAAGAGTGATAAGGGTAGGCAATGGGGGTCAAGTGACTTGCTCAGGGTCACAGAGCTGGGAAGTGTCTGAGGCCGGATTTGAACCTAGGACCTCCCGTCTCTAGGTCTGGCTCTCAATCCACTGAGCTACCCAGCTGCCCCATGAGGTGACATCTTAAGTTGCAAGTGGATTGAATTCAAATTAGGCAGAGTTGCATGAAGTCATCAGCCTACTTCTGCCTTTCAGAATCCTCAAAGTCCAGTGGTATGCTTTTTTAGTTGCATAGTTACCTAGCAGGTACATATCAGCAGCATCTATCAGATCTGGATGTGCCTCGTTCCAAATCTAACACTCTATTTGCTAACTCATATGCATGTTTACCATTTCATCTGAGCTCTGAATGAAGATAGGGTGAATAAAGGGTGCATTCTGGGGATGGGAGATAGCCTGAGGTCAAGGAATTACTGGGAGGCTGATGCAGGTGTAGTGTAAAGGACAATGCACAAAATTAAATAGTGTAAGAATATAAAATTTAAGTTTTTATGCTAATATGAAAGTTCCAAAGTAATATTGGGGTTGCTGATTTAAAAATATTATAGCTTAAGTCAAAATGACTTTTAGTAGCTTTATTTACAAAGAGGTGGAAAGAGTGAAAGTAGAAAAATGTAAGAAGAGGGTAGATAAATGTTTAGTCTACCACCCTAAGTGTTGCTCTGGTGTCTGGCTCAGCCCCAGCAGGGCTCAATAATTTTTAGTTAGAGGACCTAGTGGTGGCTTCAGCAAGGGTTCCATCAATTCAGCCTCCTCCAGGAAAGGAAGGCCTCTCTGGAACAAATCTCTCCAGAAGCCAGGAAATGTAGGTCAGCTACTCACCCAGCTCACTGATAGAGTCCTCCAAAGAAGTCTCCTTTGTACAGGAAGTTCATGACTTTTTATAGTCCTTTTTCCATTTACTTCCTGTCCCTTTCCCTCTTTATGGGAACCGATTGCATTCTTTCAATTTGGCTAGCACTGCCCAATTCCTTCTGGAATTGTTACCCATTCTAGCAGGTAACTCATGAATTCTCTTACTTAGTGTTAAGTAGGGATGCTTTGAGTTCTTGATTAGTTTAGCTAAAAATAGGCAGAGAGAGTTAGGATTAACTTCACAGTAGGTAATGTTTGAATTTGTAAGAATTTTAGAAGACACCAGTATTTATCATTCTAGTCCATCTACCAAAGTATTCTTTACTCTAATAAAACCAGATAATGAAATTCCATTCTGTTGGATGCCCATACTTTCCCCTGGAAATATATAGTCAGTTTTGATGGGTAAGTGATCCTTGGTTGTAGACCCAATTCTCTTGCCTTTCTGAATATCATGTTCTAAGTCTTGCAGTCTTTTAGTGCGGAGGCTGTGAGATCCTGTGTGATCCTGATTGGTGCTCCTTGATATCTGAATTGTCTCTTTCAGGCTTCTTGTAAAATTTTTTCTTTTACCTGGAAACTCTTGAATTTGGCTATTATATTCCTGGGCATTGTCTTTTGAGGGTTTAGTGTAGAGGGTGATCTATGGATCCTTTCAATGTCTATTTTGCCCTTCTGTTGAAGAACATCAGGGCAGTTTACTTGGATAATTTCTTGTAATATAGTGTCCAAATTTCTATTAATTTCTGCTTTTTCAGGAAGACCAAAGATTCTCAATTGTCTCTTCTAGACCTGCTTTTTTGATCTGTCATTTTCTCAGTGAGATATTTCATGTTTCCTTCTATTTTATCAGTCTTTTGACTTTGCTTTATTAGTTCTTGCTGTCTTGAGAGATCATTAGCTTCTACTTGACCAATTCTGGTCTTTAGAGACTGGTTTTCTGCTATAATCATTTGATTTTCCTTTTTGATTTGGTTCTATTCTGTTTTTCATGGTTTCCTGCTGTTTAATTTGAGTCTCCAACTTGCTTATCATTTTGGTTGATTTTGGGGCATCTTTCTCCAACTGGTAGTTTCTGTCTTTTAACCTGTTAATTTCCTTTTGAGCTATTTCCCACTTCTCTTGCCAAATCTCTTCCATCTTTCTCATGATCTCAGATTTGAAGTCTTCAAAAGCTTGTGACCAATTTTCATTTTTTTGGGAAGGTTTGGATGTGATTGCTTGTTTGTTCTCCTTTGTTGTCTGCTCTATTGTCTGGATTATTTTCTGTGTAAAAGTTATCAAGTGTTAAAGCATTCTTCTTCATCTTTCTCTTTGGAGGTTCTTGTGCATGGCTTCCCATTATTATTATGCTGTTTTTCTTTCTCAGTCAGAAGTCTGGGTGAGGTAGGCAGGCTCTGTCTATCGAGCTGTGAAGCAGTTTTTGCCCAAGTCACAACACCGTGTGGCCCCTTTCAGCTTTATCCTCGTGCCCAAAGTCTGCGCTCTTTAGGCTCCTGGGGTCTCAAGTCTAGCTGTTCTCAGGGTCAAGACTCCTGGTGCTCCCCTTGCTTGCTCCTCTGCCTGAGGCTCCTTTAATAGTCTCAGGGCGTTGCTTCCACAGTCATGCACCCCTCTGCACTGGGTCCCCACCCAAGGCCTGTGCCTGTGCTCAAGGTCTGCTTTTAAAGTCTGTTTTCTTTAGCCTCTTGGGATCTTAAGTCTTGCTGCTCTCAGGAGCAGGCCCTGGTGATCCCAGGTAGCTGCCAAGAACTTAATGAATGCCCCAAACTTGCTCTAACTCTTGTGAGCTGGCTTTGGCACTATAGGCAGTGTGTGTGTGTGTGTGTGTGTGTGTGTGTGTGTGTGTGTGTGTGTGTGTATGTGTATGTGTGGTTGCTCAGCTTTCATTTTTTTAAATTTTTAAATTTTTAAAAAACCCTTAACTTGTGTATTGGCTCCTAGGTGGAAGAGTGGTAAGGGTGGGCAATGGGGGTCAAGTGACTTGCCCAGGGTCACATAGCTGGGAAGTGTCTAAGGCAGGATTTGAACCTAGGACCTCCCGTCTCTAGGCCTGACTCTCAATCCACTGAGCTACCCAGCTGCCCCCCTCAGCTTGCATTTTAGTGAGAGCTATTTCACCCCCTTATAGCATGGAAATGCCCAGATCCCATGTACCTTCAATGCTGAGCCCTATTGTGGGGTCCCTTCATTTGTCTGGATTTGGTTTTTGTGTCCTTTTGAGAAGCCAGGTATAGGTGGGTTAGGAGAGATTAAGCATGCTGCTTCTACTCTGCAGTCATCTTAACCTGGAAGCTGGACTTGAAGACCTCCAGGGAGAAGGAACCCACAACTTTTCAATTCAGTCCTGTCAAGTTTTGTACAGCTCTAATTGTTAGGAAGTGTGTGTGTGTGTGTGTGTGTGTGTGTGTTTGAACTCTGATATCATAAGACCAAATTGGACTTTCTGCAACTTGTGACCATTGCTCCTGGGTCTTCCCTCTGGGAACAAACAAAAAAGAAGTCTAATCCCTTTTCTACTTATTAGCCATCCAGAAACTTAATGCAGTTCTCATTCCCCTTCCCCCCCACCACCAGCCTCCTCTGGACCCCTCTTCTCCAGGCTAAACCTTCATGGGTACTTGAGCCAACACGTTCTCATATGACATGAGCCTTCCACCATCAAAGAGGCAGTGCAAAGAGGGCTGTGTTGGAGCTCAGGGACCTAAATGGCTTAGTGATGGCAGGAAAAAGAAGATTTGAAAGTCATTATAGGGGAAAAAAAGAGTATGCCTGTTCTTCTTGTTTTTTTATATTAGAGGCAAGAAAGAAGGAACAGCTAACATAGGACAGAGTGGCTAGAGAAGCAGGGTCTTCCTAATAGAGCCAGGTTTCTATGACTATGACTATCAGAAGATATAAAGAATGGAAGAGAAGGTAAGGACTAGTATGAAGGGGAAACTTAGTTTCTCTATTTGGCAAGGCTTAGTTTTCTCTCATTTTATAATGCATTGGCACACTTTTGATTACCAATAGTGAGTGTCAGCAGTGAACAGGGCAAATGTCACAGCTGCAGTGTCCAACCTCTGTGTCCACTTCATCATTTTCTGACACCACAGGAGTCCTTTGAATTCAGATGTCATTTTCTTTTACTAGAGGGAATGGAGAGAAATGGTACCCTTTATAGGTAGCTCTCATCCATGTTTCACTTCTGATTTGAGGGTTCCACATGAAATAGTGGACAGACTTTATGTGCATACTTTTGATGTTTGGATTAGATCTGGAGGAAAGGTTGGGTTTGAATGAAATGATATCTTGCTTAATAAGTTAGTTAATAAATATTTATTTATATGAATGGAATTTTTTAAAAGAAATATCTTAGTCTTGGTAGGAGCCCTGAGATTACTGTGCAGAACTGCCCAGAACCCTTTATCTGAAATATCCACTTAGTTCAATCTGAACATTACAGATGATATTCATAGGGAGCTCTTTTGAAGCATCTGAGTCAAAAATTTCACTCCAGATTGCCCACTGTTTATTCAGCTCTGCTTTTCTCCAGAGTTCAAATGTTCCTTGTGTATGTTCTCCCTCCACATTTGTCTAAACAGAAAAATGAAATGTATCTATAATGATTCTTGAAGGAGCTGAGCCCTCTAGGCAATTCTGTCATCCCAAACCAGCTTCAGTCTATAAGGAAAAGTGTCATATTGATAGAAATAAACCCTTGTATTTCTGAGAGCCTTTCAACCCCCAATGGCATGCTAAGCATTCTTAATGGAGGCAGAGTTTAATTTTTGAGCATCAGAGAAGGCAATAGAGAAGCAATAGTACTTTGGCAAGCTATGTTAAAATAAGGCTGCATTTAGAGTTGGTGATGTGGGTTGAAATCCCAGTTCTGTGAGACTTTAAGCATTATATCTTACCTTATTGCTTGCAGTTTCCTCATTTATAAAATAAGAATTTGGCTTGATGATTCCTAAAGTTACTTCTAGCTCCAAATAGATGATTCTGATAATAATAATTACTCTTGTTATTATAGCAAATATAATAAAGTATAAGTGTAAAATATAATATATATATAATATAATAAAGTATAAGTGTAAAATTCTTTTAAGGATTCCAAAGCATTTACTTCTTATCTCACTTAATCTACATGACCACTCCATGCGACAGGTGCTATTATTCCCATTTAAAGATAAGGAAACAGGCTGAGGGACATTAATTAACTTTCCCATTGTAATACCACTAGGATGTGTCTAAAACAATATTTGATCTTAAGCATTCCCAACTCTAGGTCCAACAATGTATTCATTGTGCCACCAGTTAGAAATCTTTTAGCAATATCCTTCTAAAGTTCAAGTTTGTTATACTGATATTAAGCTTCTGGGCTCATTGATTCATTATATAAGAAAGAAATCCATTAGGCAGGAAGAGAGAAGGATGGGCAGGGTTTCATCTGAGTCAAAGTTCTTTCTTCCTTTAGTATCTGGAAAATGGCACCCTTGAAATAAATTTGCAAATTTAGATTTCAATTGTTTTGGTTGTTTGTTTTTAAACCCTTACCTTCCCTCCATCTTGGAATCAATACTGTGTATTGGTTCCAAGGCATAAGAGTGGTAAGGGCTAGGCAATGGGGATTAAATGACTTGCCCAGGGTCACACAGCTAGGAAGTGTCTGAGGCTACATTTGAACCTAGGACCTCCCATCTCTGGGCCTGACTCTCGATCCCATGAGCCACCCAACTGCCCCCTTCAGGTGGTTTTAAACATTCAAAACTGAGAAATATATTTTGTTCATAATGTTTGGCATTTTCATCAGAACTAGCTGACAGAAGGCAAAGCTGTGTTCCAAGATAAGAAAGTGAGGTTGGTTCTGATTATTTGATTATTGATTTGATTAATTGCCATCAGCCCCTTTTCTCTCTGAGCAAATTCTGAGAATGAGAATGAGAACTGACAGAGAATAATAGAATTTCCAAGAGGAAACTCTCCTTTCTTATCGTTACCATTTTGGAAGCAAGACTAATGCTTTGCTTTCACTATGAGGGAACATGGTCTTGAGTGGCAAGGATAGCACAAGATAGGTTCTCAGGAGCTTGAAATCTTAAGTTTTGCAAGAAGATTGTATAAAAGTATGTAGCTGCTCTTGTAAATCGGCAGTAAGAGTAACAAGCATTACTGAAATTTCTTTAGTCCATATGTTTGCAAAGGACTTGTGACTATGCTAGAATCCTTACCATTTCATAGATGAAGGAACTGAGGAACAGAGAAATAAGTGACTTGCCCATTGGTTGGTTAAAAAACAAACATTTAAGTAGAGGAGGCAAGATGTGATCCCAGGTCTTCTTGACTTGAGGGCCAACACTATCCACTACACCAAGCATCCAGCATATCTTAATCAATTCACCAATAAGCATTTATTTATCACTTGTAATGGGTCATGTACAGGGTATTAAAAGTTAAAAAGAAAAGGCAGTTACGTGGGTCAGTGGATAGAATGCGAGGCATGGAGTCAGGAGGACCTGGATTCAAATCTACTCTCAGATACTTCCTAGCTATATGACCCTGGGCAAGTCATTTCACCTCTATCTGCCTTAATTTATTCATCTGTAAAATGGAGATAATAATAGCACATGCTTACTGAAGTTGTTAGGGAGGATCAAATTAAATAACTGATATAGAAACACCAGCTAGCATTAAGCACTAATTCCCACATGCTTCCTTTTTACAAAGGAAGAAATGGGGTGTCAAGAGGTCATATGACTTACCAAGGAGTTCTGGTAGCCATTTCTTGTATGAGACACCTGCCTCCTGTATTCCCATGAGGTTTTCCCCATGCCTGGAATTACTTGAGTTACTTTCCTCCTCTCACCTTGTTCTCAGAATTTGTAGCTGCAAAGCTCAGCCCTGGGGCTGCCATCTTTGGAAAGCCTACTCTGATCACCCCATTGTTGGTCTTTTGGTCATGCTAAATGATTGTGTGATATTAATTTGTAGATATATCATATCTCCTCCCTCACTTTCTTACAGTAGAATGTAAACTCTTCAAACATAAGAACGTCTTATTTTCATCCTGTCCTAGTGCCTGCCACATAGTAGGTGTACTTGTTTAATTGAGGCCAATAATCAAAGCTATTCTCTTCCATTTGTCCTATTGCAGAGTTAGGGATGGATGATAACTAAGATGAGAAACAGATGCTTGATGTTTTTCTGCCTCTGATTGTCCAAAGCCTCCAACAGGACGAGCTTTTGCCTCAGTATGGCCCAGGCTGGCCCTAGAGTCTTGGTATTTTTCTTCTATCACTAGTCAAAACAAAACCTTATCAGAAGAAAACATTTTTACAACTGGCTCCTTGAAGCGTCTATACATGATTTAGGGGGAAGGGGTATGGATCTCAGCTACTGAAACATTGATTTTTCAAGACATGAAGCCAGCAGCATTTCCTGATGGGCATAGCTAATCCTATTTCCCCTCCACTGTCACCCTGGTAGAAATGTTGTCAGTCACAAACAGGGTGTGACTTCATATTGCCTCATATCCTTTTGACTCTGGGGAAGTCCCTCTGGCACTCTGTGTTGGGTAACTCACGACTACCAAGCAAGTGGGACCTTGGAGGTGAGGCCCAGAGGAAGAAAGTTCTGGAAGAGTCTTCCATTGCAGATTTTAAATGAAAAAGTCAATTGGGCAGAAAACCAATGAGCACTGCAGCATTGGCTTGATTCTGGGACCTGTTCAATTCCTTGCAGTCAAATGTTTTTAATTTGCTGGAAGTGTGCAGAATTTCCAAGTGCTAGGCCAACGCTACCCTTCATTTAGCTTTAGAGGAGGAACTAAAAAGAAATAAGAAATTACCTTGCTGTGCTTGTTTTTGGTAGCCCCACTTGCTCCCTTGCCATTCTCAGCCAGGCAACATTTTTTTTTAATTCAAATACTCCAACAATCTGTGATTTCTTTAGGGTGGTGTAAGAGGGTGATTCAGGGAATGGGCCCAGATGGTTCGGGATAGGGCCAGTAGGACCTGGAAAATGGTGAATATGTAGGAACTCCTGCCATTAAAGGATACCACATCTACCTGCAACTTAGTAGATCAGAGAACTATCTAGTTCAGGCTTCTCATTTTAGAGATTCAGTGACTGACTAAGGAAACAAAGGCCTGGAGATAATCAGTGTAACACAGAGTAGTAAAGAGCAAGCCAGGATCCAAGCCAGTTCCTTTGACTCCAAATGCATATTTAACACTAGTTAAATCTTAGGGGGTTAAGAGTGGCAAGTACTAGTCCAAAATCATCCAGCAAGTGTCAGAGCTTGGAATTGAACCTAGTGTCCAAATCTAGTTGTCTGCCCATTATATTGGGCACATAGGTAGTACAATGGATAGAACACTGGGCTTGGAATCAGGGATACTCATCTTTCTGAGCTCAAATCTAGCTTCAGATACTTTCTAGTTGTGTGACCCTGGGGAGGTCACTTAACCCTATTTGCCTCAGTTCCTCATCTCTAAAATGAACTGGAGAAGGATCTTTGCCAAGAAACCACAAAATGGAGTCTTAGAGAGTAGGGTATGAATGACAGCCCTGAACCATGACATCCATTGTGTCATGTTGCTTCTGCATTGCTCAGAACTAGTGAAAACACAGAAAAATACCTTTGGGTTTCATTCCATGTGGCTGGAGTATGAACACAGCTTAGTTTCTTCATGGCCAGAGTAAGAGTACATAGCATGAATGTAAGCTCTTGGAGGACAGGGACTATGTGGTTGCTCCTGTAGGGTCCCCAGCACCTAGCTTAGTGAGGAACACACCACAGAGACTTAATCAATGCCTTTTTAAAAAAATTCTATTTCAGATTGGCTTTCAGTGTGAGAGAATAGGCCTAGAGTGAAAATATGGCCTTTCACAGCTGCTTTGGGAAACATGAGCAGCTGAAAGATAGGATTTTTTTTTTTTAACCCTTGTACTTCGGTATATTTTTTCTCATAGGTGGAAGATTGGTAAGGGTGGGCAATGGGGGTCAAGTGACTTGCCCAGGGTCACACAGCTGGGAAGTGGCTGAGGCTGGGTTTGAACCTAGGACCTCCTGTCTCTAGGCCTGACTCTCACTCCACTGAGCTACCCAGCTGCCCCCAAGATAGGATTTTATAGGATCTGGATCTGGAAAGGGGCCCTGAAGGCCATTGAGTTCAATCCCAAATAGGTGAGCTGCTCATGTATTTAAATGGTTGTTTATTAAATTTCAAGAATATTGTCTTGGTTCAGCAGCTCAGTTGATTCTTGGGTCTTCTCGCCAACCAGTATCCTTGGTTAGTTAGAAGGATTGGGGAACAGAAGGAGGAATGGGTAAACCTGGCAAGAAGGCCTCTACTATTCACTCCAACTGCAAGGGTTGAGGTTGAAGTGAGTAGTGGCTTTCATTTAGAGTTGGGTAATTCAAGATTGGATCTCCTTTTTTCATTTATTTATTTATTTGTTCTGTCACCGTTTTTCCTCCATTTGTTTATTTATTTGTTTGTTCGTTCATTCATTCATTCATTCATTCATTCATTCATTCATTCACTCATTCATTCATTCATTCATTTTTTATTTTAAACCCTTAACTTCTGTGTATTGGCTCCTACTTAGAAGATTGGTAAGGGTAGGCAATGGGGGTCAAGTGACTTGCCCAGGGTCACACAGTCGGGAAGTGTCTGAGGCCAGATTTGAACCTAGGACCTCCCGTCTCTAGGCCTGACTCTCAATCCACTGAGCTACCCAGCTGCCCCCCGATCTCCTTTTTTTTATAGAAGGATAAAGGGTTGTTACATCTTCCTCCCTTCATCCCTCTCTTCCTCCCTCTTTCCCTTTATCCCTTCCTTCCCTTCCTCTGTCCCTTTCTTCCTTCCTCCCTTCCTTCTTTCCTCCTCCTCTTTCTGCCTTTCTGTCTGCCTTTCTCTTCTTTTCTCTTTTTTCTTTTCTTCCTTTTTTGGTAACTGATTAAAACACTTACTAGGTTCCACAGCCCAGCCCCCTCATGTTTTCTGGCTGTAGTAACTCAGGAACATGAGAGCTTGGTGGGGTCACAGTTTGCGTCAGTACATGGAGTAATATCACTGACAGAATAATAGATCCTGGAAACATCTAAATGATTTTTGGTCATCCGCGTAATATTCCCAACAAACACAAACAAACAAATGAGTACATTTAGGAACATCATTACACATCCAACCAGAAATTCAAACTGTTTACATTTCAGTAAAAGTGAAAAACAAACATAATCCCAGTAGCAACACATGGGGTCTGGGTCCCTTTGCAGTCTCACTGCTGTCTCTTGGTGGACTTAGAATGTCTTGTTCCTTCTTAAAAGCCCCAAATCTTGGAGAGATATAGAGACATATTTGAATGCTTGATTAGCCTTTGTCCAGGAGTATCTCCTTCTCCTCTTGGAAAAGCTTGATCTTCTCATTGCCCTGTAAATGAGAATTCTCTGAACATTTAGGCTACTCTCAAGAAAGCCACAGAAGTCAGGCTCTGAATGGAGTAGCTTGAAATGTCCTTGGAAATCTTTTTTCTATCACATTTTTTATTTCAGTTTTTTTTTTTTTTTTTTGTGAATGAGAATGGATAAGAATTTGACCCACCCCAGGGCCTCTCCTATCCTTGCTTCCATCTCCAAATCTTTTTGTTTTTTAAGTGTTTGAATAAGACATTTGGGTGGGATCACTGGTACACTGTTAGCTCTATGTTCAGAAAAGGGATGATTAACTTGGTTCATAGACTTCAAAGCAGTTTGTGGATTTAAATGGGAAAATTTTTTTTATTTCAGTTTAATTGATTTCCTTTGTAAGCTTTGTATTTAACAGCATATTTTGAGGGGTCTCTATCGGTCGGTCTGTCTGTCTCTCTTACACACACATACACACACACACACACACACACACACACACGCACACACACACACAGCCAGAGGAAAAAGATTGAGCATCACTACTTTAAAGAGAGGCTCTGGAGTCACACAGTAAAAATCCTGGTAAACAGAACTGTTTTTGTGTTAGGAGTTGGCCATGAAGCTTGGCTCTGCCACCTTTGAGACTTCATTTCATCTCTCTCTGCCTCAGTTTCCTCATCTGTTAATATTGGTTCTGGAATAGATAACGTCCAAGGTCCCTTCTGGTTTTAAATCTCTGATGCCATGATGTTCCAGATTCCCACCAATTTGGTTCCTATATCATGATGACAATAATAGAGGGGCTTGGGGAAAATTTTTGTGATTCCCAAATGTCCAAGTTTCCAGAGAGAACCTAAACAATTTTTCAAAGCATTTAACATTTGCTTTTCCTTTCTAGGGGGATGGGGAAGGTGGAAGAGAAGGCTGGAACTATTTGAAAGCCACTGTATCACAAGTGATGTGTAAACACACTTTCCCTGGGAGGCTAAATTGCCCTGCAGGCTTCTCACTGTCAGTGACATGATTTAGTTAAACACAGATGCTTTTAGAGGGTCTTTGTGCTAGATCATAAATATGTAATACCTTTATAAAATGTCTGCGGCTGTACGCCTGGATGGCTGGTCAATGTTGGAGAAATACAGCAGCGAATAAAGCACACTCATCAGATTACAGGCTTTACTTCCGGGGATTTGTGTCTGTTTGCAGAGTGTTCCCAGGATCAGGAGGTCACAAGCAATCCAAGCTTCATTTCCATTTAGTCCAGAAGAATGAGGCTGGTATCTTGACCTGGAGGAGATGGATAGATAGATAAATAGGTAGATCCAGATGATAGATAGAGATAGATGATAGATAGATTAGATAGAGATATAGAAAGATAGACCCAGTAGATTGAGTTGATGATAGATAGATGCAATAGCTCTAAATATAAACATAATTTATTATCTTCCTTATCCTAAAATACCTTGTTATGGATGTCTTTGGTTTTTTCTTTTGGTTTTGAGCACTCATTTTGGAATGGTATCTCTCCCCTCTCTCCATCAAGCCACTGTCTGATATAAAGATTTTGAAAGAAAGAGGGAAAATGCAGTTCTGCTAATAACCAACATATTTACCATGTCTGACAGCATATGTAATGTTCTCTAGCTATAGACTCTTCCTCTAAGATAAAGACTACAAAGTTCATTTTCTTCACTTTTGCTGGGGGCAAGTTTGTTTCTTGTAAATGCTTGGGCTTTGTGTGTTTTTGTGTGGTGACTGTCTCTATTCACATTATTCTAATTCTCTTGTATGAAGTACACATATTGGATTCTTTCTGTTCCTTACTTAATTTTGTGACAGTTATGTGAGCCTTCCCATACTTCTCTGGATTCTCCACATTCATCCTTTCTTAATGATGGAGGATTATTGCATTCCATTCAGGCACCAGTTTATTGAGCCATTGGCCAGCCAATAACCTCTGTTTTGTTTCCAGTTCATTATTACCACCAAAAATGCAATCGTGGCTATTTTCCTGTTTATGGGACTCTTCCCCCCCCCCCCCCCCATTCTTTGAAGTTCTTCATGGAGCCCATTACTTTATCATTATTTTTTGAATATTGTACCTCTCAGGGACATTGTGGAAGTGATGAGGAATTGTTGAATGAAGCGACTGAATTTTGGGCCATGTATGATGGGGCAGAGTGGTTTTGTTCTTTGAACAAAAACTTGGAATTGAAATGAAAATTTCTATTGGAACTCAGCTTTGGAATCTTTTTTTTTTTCTTTTTCATCCTTGCTTTCTGTTTTAGTATCCATTATAAGACAGAAGAACAGGCAAGGGCTAGACAATCAGGGTTAAGTGATTTGCCTAAGGTCATTATAGTTAGGAAGTGTATGAATCCAGATTTGATTCCAGGTCCTCTCAACTCTAGGCCTGGCACTCTATCTTCTTTGCCACCTAATTGGTGCTACAGCCATGGGATCTTTCATCTATGTATCCAGTCTTCAGATGTTAATGGATGGCAGTCTCACCACAACTTCAGAATTCTCTTAATTAATTATGACATAGCCAAAGACGAATTGCTGCATCACCCCTGACTCTGGCAAAGAGAGAGTAATTGTTCTAATCCAGAGAGACCTACAGAGTGTTCTGGTTATTGGGAATAGGACCAAGAAACCACTGGGAAGAAACACACCCACACCCACAATTCAAGACTACCATCAACTTCACATTGAACCTCAGAAATTTGTACACCAATTTTGCAATTAATATACAGACACAATCACTCCATCCCCATTATTTTGCTTTTCATCAAGCTAGTTGCCAACTCATTTTCAAGATTAAGAACTGATCTAATAGATGCAAGTTGTATCTATATCAGTCTGTAAAACCTTAACTTTCAGAGTAGACTAATTCCTACCCATTCTTTCTTTTGTCCACAAATAAATATCAAGTAGAACCCCATTCTACCTTCTTATTTTTTGTCTTATTCTTGTTCAATTTTGGATGCACCAGAGGAATTGCCATGTAAATGCAAGATTCAATGCACCCTCCTACAAGAAGCCTTCCTGGATTGTCTTTCCTCTCACAGTCCCCAGCACCTTTTCTTAGGCATTTCTCTTGGTACCTCTTTAGTGTACCTATCATGAAATGTCATCTGCATCAGTGTCATCCCCTACTAGACTGACCTCCATTGGAGATGTGGCTGATCCTTGAATCTCCCCTAGCACTTAATATGGGGACTTGCATACAGTAGGCACTTCATGCATGCTATAATAAATGTTTGCTACAGAAATGTCATTCCTTCTTAGAGTTCCATCCCTTGTACTAACATTGTAAGAAGATTCAGTACTTAGGATATTTCATCTCCATCTTTGTGCTCTGCAGTATTGACTTCAAAGGGTCCTGCCTACTTTGTGGCTGTGATAGGAAGTTGTCCTCTTAGTCTGTGACCTGCTAGAGCATGTTCCTGTGTTAGCAGAGCTACATGAGAGTTGAGAAGATTATTTGACTGGCAATTGTAGTTGTAGTTATAATCATAATAGCTGCATTCTGCTTTGGGGTTCCTGAGACCCTTATCCATCTGAAATCTTGAACTTTTTGTATTCATTCATATTATTGATCTTTTTAAACTAGCCTTTGTCTTCTCTCCTCATAATCAATCATCGAGGAGTACAAATGAAACAGTGGCTGGTATCTGCCTTCTTAAACTAAAGATATGAAATGGTGAGACCTAACATAGCTTTAGACACATACACAGACATAGGCCTATGTGAACACACATATATGAGCACACAAGCAAACATAATTACATGTGAACATAGAAATGAACTGATGGAAAGACAAACATGTAAATGAGCACGTGTATACATATATGGACATATGTACCTTAATAGATACATAAAACATACTTACATGCTTGCATCCATTCATCTACAATCTTGCCATGGGAATGGGGGATGAAGATAAATGTGTTATTTTTCAAATGCTCAGTGATAGGAATCAGATGTCTCTTCTTATCTCTTCCCCTTCTGGACTAGAATTTGATGCTAGGGCTGTCACTTTTTGTGATCCTGGGCAAGTCATTTTCCTCTCAGGGCTTCAGTATCTTTCATAAATTGAGGGAATTAGAATGAATGTTCTTCCAGCTCGGATTCCTATAGTTGTGGGGGCAACTTGGACCAAGTCATATTTGTGCCTCAGTTTCCCTATGTAAAAAAGAGGATCTCTCCAGAAGATCTAATTTATGGTCCCTAAAGTTCCTTCTGCTTTACAGTCCTGTGGTTTGACAAGTGACTATGTATTATCATCCTTGATAATACATAGGTTAAGAGAAAAGGATGAAGAGGTCCCTAATAAGTCCCACCCCCACCCCCTTCTACCACCTTAATAGGATAACTCCTTAACTTTGGAAAACCGAAGACATTTCTGTAGAGACCCAGCATTCCTGCTTTTACACTCCTTCCGGGATCTTGTGTATGAGTGAGCTGAGGCCTCATGAAGAATACAATGTCCCAGACGACATTGATCACCTTGCTACAGGAGGACAATCAAAGCCATCCACTCACTCTGGGCATTGAATACAGACTCTCACAAAGAATTCCTTTAAGTGAAATGGAAATTGCCCAAATTGAGTCATAGCCAAGAAGGAAAAATGACCATCAAATTAGAGCTAGAAGGAACTGCAGAGGTCATTGAGGCCAATGTCTTCACTTTACAAATGAGGAAACTGAGGCCTAAGGAGGTGAATTGGATCATCCAAGGTCACATAGGTACCAATTCTTTTCCTTGGTACTTCTGCTTCTTTATATGCAGTTTTGTTTTTAGGGGGAGAAACAGAAGGGCCCATCAGTCATGATAAGGTTTCCCTGAGGCACATTCCCATTCTAGTCATCCATTATCATTGATAAGGGAATGCTCATATCACATATATTTGAGAGAAAGGGTGTCAAATCACAGTAATTCTTGAGTTGATCAATTAGGAAATCAACAAGAATTATAGCATGCCTGAGATGGAAGGGGCTTCTGAAGTCTTTTCCAATACCTGCCTGATGGTATCAGTCCTGTTTATAGCATCACAGACAATATTCAGCCTCTATTTAAGAACATCCAACCTGGGGGAAATCACTACTCCCAGAAAAGACTCATTCCATTTTGGACAATTGTAATTGTTAGGCAGTTGTTTTTTGTTTTAGTTGTTTATTTAAGTCCCCTCCCCTTCCCTATCAATAAGGGTACCTGGGGGTGGTACAGTGGAGAGAGTGTTGGGCCTGTAGTCAGGAAGACTAATCACTGAGTTCAAATCTGGTTTCAGATACATACTAGCAGTGTGACCCTGGGCAAGTCATTTAACCTGTTTGCTTCAGGTGCTTCATCTGTAAAAGGAGCCAGCAAAAGAAATGGCAAACCACTCCAGAATCTTTGCTAAGAAAACCCTAAATGGGGTCACAACAAGTTGGACATGACTGAACAACAATTCCTTTCATCAATGAACTGTCATCTAGTTTCCCAAAATATCCCAAGTTCTAACCTCTAGAGAAAAATAAAATAAGCCAATGCTTCTTTTTATTCCAAGTCTTTTCTTCTCTAGTCTGAAAACCGTTTACTTGACTAATCCTCCTCCTCCTCTTTCCTCCTCCTCCTCCTTCTTCTTTTTCTTCTTCTTCTTCTTCTTTCTTCTTCTTCTTCTTCTTCTTCTTCTTCTTCTTCTTCTTCTTCTTCTTCTTCTTCTTCGTCTTCGTCTTCGTCTTCGTCTTCGTCTTCGTCTTCGTCTTCTTCTTTTAAAAATCTTCTCTTTGGCATTCATTCATTCATTTATTTATTTGTCTTCATCCATCTTTATTCACTCATTTATTTATTTATTTATTTTTGTAGGCAATGGGGGGTCAAGTGACTTGCCCAATCCATCTTCTTATGGCACCATTTACAATCTTTCCTCCGTTCTGGCTAATTCTTGAGCATTTCCCAGCTTATCCTTTCTTTAGAATGCTCCCCAAAATGGATCACATTTCTGGGGATCTTGTCTGATCTGGGCAGAGAACAACAAACAGGACTCTTCTCTCTCTGGGTTTCATATCATGTGTCAAAAGGGAGAGTTTTAAAGAAATTCCTTCTCCATATCACATACATATTATATTCTAGGTAGATTCTAACCTGGCTAACCACAGAGTCAGGTCTTTGATATGTCTTCTCTGTGGTTTATTTGCTTATGCCCTTTTCTATTTCTCTCTGGCCAGGCCCACCAAGGTCATCTGGTTCAATCCCTTCATTTTATTTTATTTTTTAAAATCCTTATTATCTTTCCTACTAACAGTTCTAGGACAGAAGGGCAGGGGCTAGACAAGTGGAATTAAGTGACTTTCCCAGGGTCATACAGCTAGGAAGTGTCTGAGAACAACCAATCCCTTCATTTTAAAAGTGAGGGAGTTGGGAGGAGCTGGGTAGCTCAGTGGATTGAGATCCAGACCTAGAGATGGGGGGTCCTAGGTTTAAATCTGGTCTCAGATACTTCCTGGCTGTGTGACCCTGGGCAAGTCACTTTAACCCCCATTGCCTAGCCCTTACCACTCTTCTCCCTTGGAACCAATACACAGCATTGATTCCAAGACAGAAGGTAAAGGTTTAAAAAAAAGTGACGGAGGATACCAGAATTCACAGAAATAGTAAGCAGCAGAATCAGACTTTGAATCCAGATCTTCTAAAACAAGACCCAGTGTCCTCTCTACTGCTTAGTACTTCCTTTGTCACTAGTGGAACAAAGAGGCATTTCTCTTTTTGCCTTTTGACTCCCCAAAGCTGATAGCACAGTAAGACATGCACACAGCAGATGTTTGATTAATACCAATTGGTTTGGACTGAATTGGAAGAAGGCCTTGACACTTAGATCTGGGGAAGACAATTTAAGGGCAATCTTTGAAAGCTCTTCTCTTGAAATCCAGGCACATTTGGGGCTATTTTCAAACTATATTATAGAGGGCTCACCTCTGCCTCCTTCTCTCATTACAGTGCTATGAAGAAAAGCTCCACAAGCCCTCCATTTTTAGTTAACTCTGAGTTTTGTTAAACAGAGAGCAAGAAAAAATAGTTCCTTGTTCTCATCATTTGAAATGTTTTGGAAACACACACATATTATGTAGAGAGGCACAATGAATAGTATATTAGACTAGGAGTCAAGAAATCCTGAGTTTAAATTCTGCCTCAGAAACATAATTGCTATATGACCTTGGGAAAGTCACTTTTCTGAATCTCAATTTTCCTGTCTTTAAAAAAGGGGATCAAAACCTACCCCCTCAGATTATTGCAAGGATTCAGCGAGAAAGCATGGAAAATTCATTGCAATCCTTAAAGCTCCCTTTAAGCCAATAATTGCTTTAAAAAAAATTATTGTCATCGTTGTTAAGTTATACCCCCCACCCAAGAGAGATAAGTCTACTGTGCAAGTTATGGTATTAGAAAGTTGTCTGTGGACCTGAGCAGTTAAATGGCCTGTCAAAAAGCCAGAATGGCAATGGGGTATAAACCCCAGAATTTTTCAGACTCTAGACACAACTCTATTATTCATCATAACTCTACCTCTCCTTTCCTACAAGCCATCCATGTTTGTTGGAGTGCTTTGTAAAGCACCAAACCCCCCTTCAGCAGTATTTCAGGGGTCCTTGCACTTTTTAGCAGCAGTTCTAGTGGTCCCAGGAAAAAGGAAATTTCTGCTGCATATCACCTTACTTTGCCATTCCCCCAAACCCCATCAAAAGGTAGATTGGGCTTTTAGAGGGATGCTGTTGCTATTATTAGTACCACTATTATAACTGTATTTTATCATTATTGTTATTCCTTCCATAGTTACACAATCCATACCTCTCTTCTTTTCATCCATTCATCCTTACTTGCCCTACTTTCCTCATCTGTCAGATGAGTTGAAAAAAGAAATGATAAACCATTTGTGTATCTTGGTCAAGAAAACCCCAAACGAGGTCATGGAGAATGGGACAAGACTGATATGACTGAACAGCAACAATAAAAAATATCAGAGGAAAGTTGCAAATGCTATTGGACAATTTTGAAAGTTGGATTATTTCCATACTTCTTTAGTGATGCTAAATTTTTAACATTGAGTTCAAAAGCTCTGGGGGGGGGGGTGCAGCAGCTAGGTAACAGTGAACAGTGCTTGGCTTAGAGGACCTGGGTTCAAATTTGCCCTTAGACACTTCCCAGATGTGTGACCCTGGACAAGTTCCTTAACCCCAATTGCTCTTCTTTCTTTCTGCTCTTCCATCTTGGAATCAATAATTAGTATCCATTCTAAGACAGAAGGTAAGGGCCTTAAAAAAAACTCTGCAGGAACTGACTGCAGGTTTTACATGAGTTTTCATATTCTTCATTAAATATTTTGACAACATGTGCACTCACTGACATTCTTGAATACAAAATTTTTGGAAAGGGAGAGACCAAGCTGGTTAATAATCATAATCATAATCATAGGTAGAATTTAGAGACTCTCTCTCTCTCTCTCTCTCTCTCTATATGTATATATATATATATATATATATATAATCACCTACTATGTACTTGTAGAGTGCTAAACACTTTATAAATATCTCATTTGGTTCTTCACAACAACACTGGGAAGGGCTATTATGACACTCATCTTTTTGGAGAAACTGAGACAGGGATAGAGGTTAAATGACTGGCCCAGGGTCATACAGACAGTAAATGTATGAGGCAAGATTGGAACTTGCATCCTGACTTCAGACCCAGTGCTCTACCCTTCTAACTGGCTTCAATTTAGTTTAGTTGATAGTGTCCATTTTGGAATTAGAAAGAATTGCATTCCAATTCTGCCTTCAAAGCTAGCCTCTTAATTAAATTATTCAGCTTTTCTTAGTCATTGGCAACCCTTTAGGCTTTATTCACTTACCCACTTGTCGGTTATGTTCTGTATCAGTTGGTTATGTCCTATGTCAGTTGGTTATGTTCTATATCAGTTGAGGGGTTTGTCTTAGCTACCAAGAGCACAGGTCCTTAGAGTATTCATTTGTTAAGGAATGCTGGAAATTAAAATAAAATAAGGCAAACAAATGGCTTTGGGATGCCTATCATTCTCAGCCTCCTGCTGAAGGATTTGTTGAAGGGGTTCTATGAAGAATACTTTTTGTTGGAACTTTGACCTCAATCAGATCAATTGGCTCTGACAAGTTTGCATTTTTAGGACTGTGACTGAAACTTGGCTATCAACATACTTTGAATCGTTTATGATTCTAGAATAAATACATTTTGAAAAATGGCATCAGAATGAGTTTGTGCCTGTTTAGAATTGTTTAAATATTTAAGACTTCTCAGGATGTGTAGAACACAGAAACAGTTGTAACTCTCTGTCAATTTTTGAGGGAATAATTGATCTTCCCAGGAAGCCTCCAATCATAAAATAGCATGAACTATTTTTTTAAGACCCCTGTTGACAGAGGAAGAGTAAATAGTTCTTAGGAATCCATTGAGGTGTCCTGTTAGAGAAGACTGTGGATTGAAGGTTTGAAACCATTCCTGACAGTTTCTCCTCATCTCTGTTGTAATTCCTGTTTGAGATCTTTGTCACAGGCTTCTCATCCCTTTGAGAGTTTACATTGTTCATATTAAAGCTTTTGCAGGAGGTTGGGGGTGGGGAAGGGCAGGGGAGAACTTTAATACACAACATCCTGGATGGCTTATACTACTGTGCCATCTTCAGATCTCTCTGTTCTGGAAAGTGTTACTTCTCCTTTCTGTGAAAGGAATTTTTGTATATATCGTGCACATGTAATAAAGAAATAATAGCTGCTACTTTGAAAAAATTCTACATATATGCAGAAAGGAAGAAAGAAGGGAATAAGGAAGAATGAGACCTCAGTAGATCATAACATATCTGTATGGAATACATTTCTTATTAGAGGTATTTGACCAATTCATTGGGCAATAGAAATGGATGGCATATAGGCCTGAGAAATCAGGCCCCTTTGGAATATTACAGGGTGAGAATTAGTAGTGTTAGCTCCCAACCACACATTGGGTCACTTCCTGACTATTATTAAAATGAAGTCATTCTGGAGGAAGAGGTTAGTAGTGAGGGCTCAGAGGAATGGGACCATTGCAGGGAACTAGAATGAGGGGCTGTGAGTAGACTACTTTTACTACACAAAAGCATTTTATTTCAAAATCAGTGAAATAAAAAAAATGGAAAAGCAAAAGGTTTTTGTTTTCTAAACTACTCATCGGCTTAGTAGTGTGGATGTGGGACCCTGCATGGTAGAATTTTTTAAATGACCAGTTAAAAGTCAAGTAACACTAGCGTTCTCCCTGAATGAACCTTATTAGAGGGCTAGAAAGAAATGGAATCTGCAGGCAGCAGACAGCAGGCAGGAAGAAGTTGCTACTGCAAAGCTTCCCTCTCTAGGGATGGATCAAATATCAGAGTTTGCTAAGCCTTTGGTTCAGCCCATGAGGTTCCACCTACATCCCCTCCCAACCGGAGCTTTGTTAGATGGAGGGCATTGATTGCTGCCTTTTCCTGACCTAACCTTAGTTCAAAGGAAAAGAATAAATATGACTGAGGGAAAGCAAGGTTGGGGTGGGAGCTTGGAAGGGAAGTACTAAGGAGAAGGGTAGAGAGTAAAGAGAGAGGGAGTGGGGGGAGGGATGGAGACTGAGCAGAACTGCTGCCTGTCTGCTTGTCTTTGATTCGATGGCCTTTATTCCTTCTAATTGGATAAAATAGGAAGTCACTGGCACTGGTAGTCCTGTGTTGCTGGGTATACTGATTTAACTCAAGGAGAGAGAGAGAGAGAGAGAGAGAGAGAGAGAGAGAGAGAGAGAGGAAAGAGGCGAGAGAGAGTGAGTGAGTAAAGGAGTGGTGTATGGTAGAGAAGGGAGGAGGGAGAAGATAGAAGAGGACAGTGTGGAGATGACAAGGAGAAAGGGACTGTAAAGAAGGAAGGAGCCAGAGAGACAGAAAGTGCATCTGTACTTGTGCCTTCCTCCAGAAGGACAAAGAGGAGTGTGTGCGCTGGGAGTAGAGCGAGCCGTGGGTGGGGGGCGGGGCAGGGAGGCACCCAGCCCTCCTGGCCCCAGCCCTCCTCCTTTAGCATATCTCTGCGATGCTGCTGTTTGCAGGGATGCGCGGAGAGCAGGCACCTGCTGCTCTCTAATGATTCAGCCTATTGCAGCCGCTGTCCGCTGCCGCCGCTGCTGAAACAGACCAGGATGCTGTTGCCACTGCCTGTGCTGCCGCTCCCCTCGCTGCCGCCGCCACCACTGCCTCTGCCTGTGCCTGTGCCGCTGCCGCTCCTGCTGCCGCCTCTCCTGCCCCTGCGGCCGCTCCTGCTCTCAGGGCTTTGCCTTTTGCTCTTCCTGAATGACAGTTGTTTTCCTCCGCTAAGCAGCCCCCAGCCTCAGATGGACCAGGTGAGAGCCCTGCCGTTTGCACTGGGCTACTGGTTTACTTAATCGCACAGCGCCTGGCTGGTGTCTCCGTTTGCTTTCTCCTTTCCTCCCCCTGATTTCATCTTTGCTCTGTTTGGGAACTGAGCCAGCATGCTCAGAGGTATTTACAGAAACTAGAAAAGTGGCCCAGGAGCAGACACTGGATAATTGCTTAATCACTTTCCTTTCCTAGTTGTCAGGAGAGTTTTTGCTTTTCCTCCTTGTTGTTTTTCCCCTCTTTTTCTCCCCCACTCTTCCTGATTTGGATCATGGTTTTGGCCAAAGCCAACCTATCGATTTCCTCCTCTAAGATGCTGTCTCATTTGGTTGGGGGGGGCCCTGCCTGGTGGTGAGAGTCCAGGCCTCTTGGAAGTGAGCCTGTGGAGACGGGAGCTTCAGACATGTCGGAGGGAGCTGCAGAGAATTGTCCGAGCCCCTCCACCGAGCTGAGTCCGGATCCATCTCTGGATGGGCTCCCCACCGATGAGGGGATGCCAGGGGCCCAGGCTGAGGATGGGGGAGAAAGGGCCATCGTGGGCCTGGCCATCCCCTGCTGTGTCTGCCTGGAGGCTGAGAGCCTACGGGGCTGCCTCAACTCTGAGAAGATCTGCATCGTACCCATCTTGGCCTGCCTGGTCAGCCTCTGCCTCTGCATCGCTGGCCTTAAGTGGGTGTTTGTGGACAAAATATTTGAGTATGACACCCCTACTCACCTTGACCCAGGGAGGATAGGCCAGGACCCTATTACTGCCACGGATCCTACTGCTGTCTCCACTGTCTGGGACCCCTCAGAGGCTTATCCCTCACCTTCCTTCCCTGGGGCCCACCGGGAAGCCAAGGGCCAAGTCCAGGGTGTTACAATGCAAGGTGGCAGCTCCCAAGTGCCCTCTGACCCTTTGGCTCCACTATCCCCACAGAACCCCTTATTAGCTTTCTCTCTGCTGCCTTCTGCTGCACCCTCTTTCCCTCCACCCACCCAGGACTCTGAGGGAAGACCACCCATGACAGCATCACAGCCACCAACCACTGAAACGAATCTTCAAAGTGCTCCAAAAGTTTGTAAGTAAGAAATAAAAATGAAGAAAAGAAGGGGGTAGGGGGAAGAGAAAGAAAGAAAGAATGCAGAAAGGAGGGAAACAGAAACTATATTTTCAAAGCAAATACTTGCACCCTTTTCTTCTATATTTTAAATTGCCTTTTCATGGTTCAGAGATACCTCGGTTCTTGCTGAAGAGTTAGAGGGAGGATTTTATAAACTCTTGGGACAAAAAGAAGAATGTAGGAAACAATGCTGGGAGGGGGTTCCTCTCATGAAGCAACAGTAGCACTCTGTGGCCAGAGTACTACCTTTCTAGGAGAGGTTCTTTAAGCACCTCTGTGGTGCATGAAACATACTTAATAGTGGAAGGCAGGACAAACTCCTGAGTTATGTGGGATAACTGGGTTCCTTTTATGCCCCAGAGAAGAAGCTCCATGTTGCCTGCTTGGACTCCGGTGCTCAGTGAACAGGCATCCTCCCAATTTCTTCCCTTTCCCTGGCATTGGTGCTCTATCTTCTATTCACCTCGTTGGTACCCATTTCTGGTTTATGCCTCCACCCCCACCCCCACCCCCCATTATCCTTCTGATTTGGCAACTTTCCCACCCTGCCCCCACCCCTATCTTCTCTGCAAGGATTGCCTCTGTTGCTAATTGTTCCTGTAAACTTAGTCAAGTCTGGATATACTTACTTTGCCTACCCATTGCCTTAGGCTCCTTGCTGTCTCCACCTGTACTTTGGCAGGTTCTGCTCATGAAATGCTTTTGTTTAATGCTCTGGTAGGGCTTAATTCTGTGGGAGTGCTTTCTCCCGTTAGACCAGTCTTGTGTGATAAAGGGTTAAGTAGTTACCTTAGGGGCCATTTGGGTCCCATCCACTTGCAGGATACCTCATTTTTTGGAACGTGTTCTTTTAGCTTGTGCTTTGAATTGCCCCAGCCCAGTGTAATAGACTGTGAAAGGAGCCAAGGCTCTGGACTAAGCTAGGTAGAATGCCGCTGTCCAGCTGCTGAGTAGGCCCACAGGCAACAGAGCAGAGATAGATAAGGTTGAAATCCTGTGAAGTCATTTGGTTCTAAACTTTTGCATGAAAAAAGTTTCCAGCAGTCTTCTAAATGTGTCTCTTTTCCTTTATTTCTCTCTCCAAGCCCCACCCCTCTTTGGGAAGGATGAAGATATTTAATAGAGAAAAAAAAACAGAGAAAATTATTGAATCTTCTTCTAAATAGAAGTTGTTTGTTTTTTAAACTTTTAGGAAGAAAGGGAAATGTTATGAGAAAACTCTTCCCTCCCCCAACCCCAAACATCAGGGGGAAAAAAGTCTAGCCCTCCCCATTCATCAAGCTTCCCCAGACACATATCCTGAGGATTTTGCTCAATATGAGATAGATCTGCACCAACAGGGAAGAACTCTTGGTTTTGGTGAAGTATCTTTTACACATACTTTACCAACATGCATTTTGGGGAAAAGACAAACCTACCGAAAGGCTTGTTTTTCAGGTGCCATCAGGGAAGCAAGTCCTTCTCTGCAGACACCACTTTGTATCCTCCTTAGATCCCCAGAGCACCATTAAAAGGCTGACAGACATCACGACATCCACGGCCTCTCCCCACCTGGCCACCAGATGCGACAGGCTTGCCTGGAACAAGCGGTGCAGAGTGTGCAGAGCTCAAGGCAGGCACAGTTCCGCATGGGCGGCAAGGTTACTCCTTTGTCTGATCTGAAACATGATGCTTCAACAAAAAGATGGGGTACCTTTCTGCCTAGGCTAGACTAGCTTAGTGGCCAGGAGGCAAAAACATGCTCCTTGGAAGAACCCTCTGAAGCCTGGTATGCCAAGATTTGGGGATTTAAAAAAATACATACTTTGTTGATTGAAACCATGTAAAAAGTCCATACTGAGAGAATAAGACTTTATTATTGAAGGAAAATTTCCTCCCATGAAATCTCATGTTAGCATACTTCCTATATAGTTTTTGTTCCTTTCTCTGAGGTTTGGGGATGGATTTTTATCACATTCTCAGTCTTTGAGAAGATTTATGGCTCCCTAGAATGTTCCCTGGGTCCACTGCTGGACTAATGGATCTCTATATCACCCTGTTCTAAATTTAGGCAACAGCCTGAAAATGGTGACTGGGAAAAAAATTTATTCCTTTAATTCATCAAACATTTATTATGTGCCTACTATGTGTTAGGGGCTATGATGAGTGCTGGTGATACAAAGGGAGAGAACTGGAATAGTCCCTGCCCCCAAGGAGCTCACATTTGCCGGGGGGAATAACTTATGCACATGTATGTATATACTGTATAAAGTAGATCTAGAACAAGCAATTAATATATATGTGCATATGAAGACACATATATACATATGTGCATGTTTGTGTGTGTATATGTGGCTATTTTTAGACACACATACACATGTGCATGTGTATCCCCAAAGTAAATACAGGGCCTCTTTAGGGGGGAATTTGCTCTTAACTTAGATGGGGAGGATCAGAAAAAGCTGAGTGTGAGATGATCTGAAACTTTATTTAAAAAAAAAAAAAAAAAAAAAAAACAAGCCAACCAGCAGCACAGAATGTGGGGAGATTCAGTGGCTGCTCAGATTCCCCAGGTGAAGGATTTGATGAGTTACCCTCTTAGATGGCCCCTGCACTCCAGGCTTTGGGCAATTCCTCCACGGCCTTTTTTTGTGTTTCAAAAAGTTAGCTGGTTGCAGAGTCACTATCATTTCTGCAAGGGTAGGGCCAATCCTGAGCCAGCTTTCTTTTCAGGAAGTAGGTGCTAGTCAATCCTTGCTTTTGCTAATGTTTGTTTACTCACTGTCGAGAACATCGTCAAAAGCAGAGGCAAGCATGCCCTTTCCGCATTTATCGCCTCCTCTCTTCCCATCTGAGAAAGCCTTGTTTATTTACAGCAAGGAGAGGTGTATATCCTTTCAAGTGAGATATTTTTGGCTAGAAGCGAGTCACAGGCATCATGGTTCAGAGTGAACGATTGCTCAGAAAAGCAGCTGGCAGTGGATTTCAGAACACTTCTCTTCCCTCTCATTCCTTTTTCTCTCTGCCTCAGCATATTCTGTTCAGAGCTATTGCTGTCAAGGTCACTGTGTGTCGGGGACTAATTGATTCGTCTTTATCCTGGAGACGGAGAGAGGAGAAGAGAGACAATCCCAGTAATTGTGTCTGCTATGTTAGCCCCCAGACCAATCTACCTTCTCTGATGATGGGCTGTATTATATCAATATTGGAATTACTCCTTTCCTGCTTGACTCAGCTTCCCACTCTAAATTATAAGCTTCTTTTGGCTTTCTTGCAGCAGAAGGCAAAATATAGCTTTTCAGTTTACCCTCTTGCATAGTAGGCTTGCCAACCTCCCTAAGGTAGATGTTTCTCTTTCACAAGCTCCTATAATATCAGACTTTCATCATATTAGACAATGTAGACACACAGAGCTCATGAATACTAATACAGTGCCAGAAGAGCGATAGGTCTTTTTTCCCCTTCAGGGACAATTTCTCCACATGAGGTCACTCCCCTAATGGTTATGTTTCTACCCTGCACTAATGGCCATGCAGCCAGGATAATCGTGGACTTTCCTTCTGCTAACAGTCAGGCAATAGTCGATTCATTCATTTCTTCCTGTGCCAGGACCTTTCCACCCTTCCTTCTCGCCTTTGGAATAGAAATATCTCAGAGCTTTGGATCTTGTGGGATGGAATGGGGGTTAAATCAGGGTGGTAAGCAGAGTTGGGGAGAGTTATGTTGTAGTGAGGAAATCAAGATGCCACTCTAATAGAAATGTCTCTTTCCCGTGGACTTTGGCTTGTCCTCTGATCTCCATACATAGCCTGCTCTTTATGCTCCCTTTGTGCTACAGCTCTCATACTCTTGAACCATTTCTTTCTACATTCTGCTCTTCCTCCAAGACCTCCTTCAATTTTCATCTTGGATTTTTCCCTCATGTCTTCTTTGCTGCCCCCATGAAAGGGATCTCTCCTTCTGCCAACTCTTTACATTTATTTCATACATCTATATATCACAGGGTTTTCTACTTTACTTTCTCCCATAAACTAGAGACCCTTAGAGATGAAGGGCCTTTAGCTCTAAGCACAAGACTCTAAGATTATGATGTTTTTAGTAACTGTAGAATGAATAAATAAATGAATGAGTCTTTAGAGGCTACTAGGTGGAGCCATACTGCATAGAACAATGAGCCTGGAGTCAAGAAATCCTGAATTTAAATTTGGCTTTAGCCTCTCACCAGTTCTATGACCCTGGGCAAACTACTTAATCTTTGTCTGCCTCAGTTTCCCCCATTGTATAATAGCATCTACATCTAAGGCTTTTGGTAAAGATCAAATGAGATAACATTTGCAAAGTACTTTGCACAGTACCTGGCATGCATTATGGGTTTAGTAAATGCTTGTTCTCTCCCTTCCTATAGGTTCCCTAGAGGTCTCTTAGTTTCTTGTGATAACAACATTTTTGCTACAGATGTATTTTTGTACTCCACCTGGACTAAGCAAATTTTTTTTTACATAATTGATTCCAACTTTAACACTGAGAAAGGTCCTGGGATCAGAAACACGGCCCCAGCTTTTGATCCAAGGGCTCATTTTTCCTGGTTATGCAACTGTGAGTAATTCATAGCCTTCCACTGTTTCTGATTGCTCATCAGAGGAAAAAGGACTGTGATCATTTCATTCTCTCCCTCAAGGTACAGTCATGATGAAATTTCTTTGTGTAACTTAGAAGTTTACAAAAATGGAAGCTGTTTTGATTCATTCACTGATGTTGACTTTGGTCCTTCTTTGGGCTCTGAAACAGAGAACATGTGACGAGACATAGAGTGGCCACCCCAGGCTCCATTCATGAACCAGACTTTACTCACAGAGGATGAGGACACATATGGCAGTAGACATAAGAGCACAGCTTCTGTAAGGAGAATCCCATAGGCCTTTGCTCAATTGTATTAGCAGAATGAAGTGAATTATTGGGGTCATTTTTTAAATGATGATTTTTTTATTCCCTGGTCTGAGTTTTGAGAAAGTGATGGATATACCTTCTTCTAAAAGGACCATTCATCCCAACTATTTCTCTGAATTTCATGTCAAGGATGTTTAGATGCAAAGATGTTTCTGAGGATATTATCCTGTTATAGTTTCCAAAGGACTCTCCTATCCCATTTCCCCCCTCACAACCATCTTCATAGAGCTGAGATTATTATCCCAGTTTTGCAAATGAGAAAATTGATGTCCATTGAGAAATTACTTCCTCGTGTCTAATCCAAGTAAAATCAACAACCCATTTATCAGGGGTCTTCTACTTGCAAGATTCTGTGCTAGGTGCTCAGAGGAGAAAGAGGTATTTTTAAAAGCCCCACAGTTTCTGTCTTTCTGAAGCTTTAATACCCTTGAGAGAATGTACCATGTGCAGAAGTCATACAGGTAATGAGTGATAGAGGCAGGGCTAGGAATCAGGTCTCTAGACTTGGACAAGCCCTGTGCTTTTTCCAGGAAATCACACTGACTCTCAGAAAGGCACAACAGTCTCTGCTTCAAAGAAAGACTATATTTGTTCAACTTGATTGCCCCTCTTGGTATATATAGTCAGCTGCCTAATTATCTTGGAAGGGTACTTTAGAGAGTTTCAGAAAATGAAAGAACCCTAAATATTTTTTACTGCAAAAGAGAATAAGAAAAATCATTGTCATTTTATCCATAAATGTATCCTCAAGAGTCCTGCTTGCCTATTTCAGAGATATGGACTCAAAGACCTCCCTCCTTTCATTGGCCATGCATGGTTGGTCTTAATCAATTTCAGTTCTAGGATGTATTTTTTCAGAGTATTTCCCTTTATAATAAGGCCAATGGTTGGCATATCACAAAAAGGTGCCCTTCCCAAGGAATGACTAGAGTGAAGCCTTCTAGTTGGAATCATCTCAATAGAGTAGATTTGCTATAGATGCCAAACTGTGCCTCATTGCTGAGTACCCTGAGAAGTATGAGGCTATAGGAAAGAGTGGATTTGGAAGTTTCTCTGGTTAACATGGAGAGATGCAGCTAGACATTACAGTATTGGATAAATGGCAATGAAAGGCTTCTTTCAAAAATGAGTTTTCATCTTCTATCAAAAACACAGTAGGAGAGGAGAAGTCCAGATAGGCTGCCATCTCAGACTCTGTAAGCCAGTGTCTTCTTGGTCTTCCTTTGGGACATTGTTAGAGTGTTTGTAATTGGTGCTTATAAATGTCCAGCCATGGGGGACTTGATGTTCTCTATCACATCCAAACTTCATGAATGACTCTAGCCAAGTCAATTAGCCTGTCAGTTTCCTCATCTGTACAATGGGGAAAACAATCCATGTCTTACTCTGCTCACATTTCCCTTATTTGCCTACTCCCCAACCCCAAAGGCTTAAAAAAAAAAACCTTTAAATCACTAAAAAAGTGAAATTATTACTAATGCCATTAGGTAATGGTCCAGTAAGGAAATAATTTCTTTTAAATTTCTTCTTGGAATATTCTAAATTTAATCCTAATCTCTGGTTCATAAATTCCTCTAAACCTTCAGAGATGCACTAAATAGAGTTCTGATAGTGGTGGTGGCAGATTTTTGTGGAGGGAAAAATCTTGTCAGAAGGGTATCCAGCTGCCAGTGGCCTTTCAGCTGCCATCTCCTCTCATTGCCTATAGCCATGTGAGATACCGACAACATCTTATTTCACCATTCAAACTTCTCCATTTCCATCTTTCCAGACATTTTTTCCTAATTTCATGCACTTATGCCCCTGTTTCTTCTCACTTTTTTCCCACTACTTACTCCTAAGACAGAATCTTGAGTAGTCTGAAAAAGACCTCAATGAGAGTCAGCAGTGGAATGTGGCAACTAAAAATCTTCTGTGATCTTGAGCTACAGTAATAAAACCTGTGTATCCTAGAACAGAGTAGTGATAGTTCTATTGTATTCTGCCCTGGCTAGGCAACACTGAGGGCACTGGGATTTGTTCAGGTTGTCTGTTTAAGAGGATTACCAGTATGGCAAAAGGATTGGAGTTCTTGCATTATGCAAAATACTTGAAGTTATTGGAGGTGTTCATTCTTGAGTAGAGAATGTTAGGGGGAGGTTTAGAATTAATATTAGAGAGGGAAAAAAACCAAAACCAAAACTAAACAACTTCCTAAATGTTTGAACCACCCTGGTTCAATGGGCTACTTTGAGAAGTGGTGCTTTTTACTCATCAGGGGGCTTCAAGCAAAGGTTGGATGACAAATTGTCAGGCACATTATAGCAGGTGATTGTTGGTTCAAGATTATTCTAGTTAGTTGCTGATGTTCCTTCCAACTCTACATTTTGTAATTACATAGTTTTATAACTTGCTTCCCTAAGTACTAAAATGGGTTTATTCTCTGAGGACTTTGGGATCTCAGGAATAAATATCATTTTAAAATTCCACGCTAGAGGGGGCAGCTGGGTAGCTCAGTGGATTGAGAGCCAGGCCTAGAGACGGGAGGTTCTAGGTTCAAATCTGACCTCAGACACTTCCCAGCTGTGTGACCCTGGGCAAGTCACTTGACCCCCATTGCCTACCCTTACCTGTGTTCTGCCTTGGAGCCAATACACAGTATTGACTCCAAGACAGAAGGTAAGGGTTTAAAAAAAAATTCCACGCTAGAAGAGCAGCAGACTGGAACATGCCTTACTTGTCAAATCCCTTGTAGAACTTGTTTTGACCTCCATTTGGCTCTAAAAGTCCAGGAAATATCAAATCCCACAGTGTCTGGGATTCCCTAAAACGTGAACCTTAAAGATAGTTTATCAGTTTTAAACACTGCTGTTCTCATCAGTCATTACTGAAACTATTCATTGATATTGGAATTTTATTGCTTTGCTCAACACTCTGAGGATTAGATACTTTGAAGAGAGAAGAAACAGGATAGTATGTAATGCCATACCCTGTGCATTTACACAAGAAAGGATGAGTCTTGTAGAAAAGGAATTACTCCTGTTTCCTTAGTTTACCAACTTCAGTGACCAAAGGAGGGGAAATTAAGAATCCTCAATCTGAAAGCTTCTTGACTGCTTTGCTGTGGTTGAATTAAGGATGAATCAGTGTCATGGCTCACTTTCTATGCCATCTGAAGTGGTCCATATAGTGCTATGGGGACAAAAGTTGTGATGGATGATTATAGCATGTAGCAAAGTATTTCTTTAGACAATGCACAGAACCACATTGGTTTGAAATGAGTAAAAATGTAGTTTCTTCTTAGTCTGTAATAACACATTAAATAATAGATTCCAAAATACCTGATATGCAACATTACTTGGTTCTAGCAGAGTGCACCTAAAAAACAGCTGTCCATTTGCATTCTTATTTGATTTAAAAAAAAACTATCAAAAACAGACAATTGGATACAATCAAAAAGCTTGAGTAGTGATAAAGCCAACATATTAACAGCTAACACTCCAACAGGGAAACAATTGTGGTTTGATTAGCCATCACAATGATAAGAGGGACACACATTGAATGGCATCTGTTCCAATGCATCTTGGATTAACTTCCAGTGAGTGCTGTGTTGCCAGGTTTAAAAAAAAGTCCCATACTTCTGGCAAAGTGACAGAAGTGTTTAAAAACAAAACATCATGGATTCTAAAACAATGCATTTGAATTTTTACAGCAGAACTTGAATGAAGAAAGTTTCATTTAAAAACAGTTGAGTAATATGTTGAATAAATGTTGGCTTGCATTATACAAAGCCATCCCAATCAATATTTATTTTTAGCCCAACCACTTCATTTCATCTCATTTTACCACTTACTGTTTCTTTGTACCTTTTGTTTTTATACCACCATCATTTCCAAGTACAGCTCACACATTCACCTAGTAAGCCTTCCTCTCTAATGGAAAAAAAAAAGTACGGTCATGATGCGACAGAGGTATGATCATAGGATCATTAATTTAGAGCTAAAAGAGGCCTCAGGTTCCAAAAAAGTCATTTTGCAGATGAGGAAACTGAGGTCGAGGTTTAAGTAAATTGATTTCTTAAAGGCTGACCCAGTAGAATAGACTTACTAGAAGGTCTTAAGGAGCTGGAAATATTTTGAATATGGGTCTAAGGATGGACTTTGTAATTTTCAGCTAAAGAATAGCCTACCAAAGTTTAATGGCTCATGATCCATTCACAATGTCTCATCATCCTCCTACACTTCACTTAACAATCAATATGATCTTCTGTCAATCATACCACTTTGATTTGACTTCTTTTCTTCAACACACATTTTCTTCCATGGTCGTTTTAACATCTGTCAATTTATCCTGAAATTATAAGGTCCTTGAAACTCTAGTTTCCAAGCCTACATTGTTTAATCACAGTGGCTCACTTTGTTTGACTGCATGTGTAAGTGTTTGTAAGTGTATGTCCTAAGGACCAGGTCTTGGAGCAACCTGAGGATCATTCTTATGGAACGTGGGTTCCCAAAGTGAATCACTAGCATGGGAACTCTGCCTTTCCTCTATGGCTTCCATTGGACACCTGCAGATCTGGGGCTGTGGGCCCAATTCAGGGTCCTCTCCTCCATTCCTCTCAACCTCTAGAAGACACCAATACTATTAATGGAAGTCATCGGTTTTGGAAAATTACTCTTTTCAGATTCAAAAAAGCATTCTCTGCCCTTTCTCCCCTCTGTGTTCAATTGAACATTCCCTAGAGGGAGAACCATGGAAAATGAAGTCACATTGGTCTCTGATTGGGGGAATATCTTATTATTATTTTTAATAGAAAGTGGGAAACACATAAAGTATAATTGGAACAATCACTATTGGGAAATGAAGGCCACTTTAATGATGATGTTAACCCTAATTCTTGGATTTTATTACTTGTACATATATTTCACTTCATAGGAACGTTGTACAAAAAGTTCTTTGTAAACCTGAGAGTGCTCTGGAAATGTTGTTATTCAGTCACTTTCAGCTTTGTCCAACTCTTCATGACCACATTCGACCATTTCATTCTCCAGCTCATTTTACAGATGGTTGGTTTAGGAAACTGAGGTTAAATTATTTCCTTAAGTTAGGGGATGGCCTGTCCAAATGCGTGGATGAGAGATGAATTACCTCATATGGGGAAGAGCTAGTCATTCAGTTTTCCTGAAACATAGAGTTTACGAAGAGGAATAATTTGAGATAAAGCTAGAAAAATAGATTCCTCCCCCTCCGCATTATGGAGGAGGGCATTGATTGCCTAACTGAATAGTCAATGTTTGTTTTTTTTCCTTTGAGGCAATTCATTCCCTTGAGATTTCTTATGGAATATTTTCTCTAGATTATATAGTTCTTAACTGAGACTCTCATTCTCCTGCCCCTTACTTGGTAGTTATTCAAATGGTGTTTGATGTGTAGTAGGAATCTCTTATATTGCAAATGATTTTTGAGGCTTTTGGTGTGGGGAGGTAATAGAACTGTTTAATAACAGTCTCATCTCTCTAAGAGGTAGGGACTAAACATTAATGGAGAAGGAAACAAAGAGCAAGGAGTATGAATGATTATGAAGGATGAGTCAATAGGACAGAAGTATGGGGGAGGAGGAAATTGCTATCCACAAAATACAGACTCAAATACTTGTTGTCTGAATAAGCAATTGAATTATCTAGTGCATTCATTCATTCATTCAAACAGTATTTACACAGGGCCCAATATGTCTTTGCATTTTTATCAATGTACCAAATGGAGAGTTAGGATAGCAAAAGGAGTGTGATCCTATTTTACAGGAAATATTTCTATTTATTGTTTGTTGATTTATTATGTGTATGTCTGTGGTGTGAGAATCCATTAAATGGTCAGGTTATTTTTTTGGTTTGAATTAAATTTCTCCATAAGTGGATATTGCTGGAATATTTTGGAGTAGAGACAATCAAAATGGAGATTAGCTGTAGTGCCTTTCATTGACACTCTTTCTAACAATGTAGTTAGAATTTGGTCATCTCTTTGTTAGAAGAGAAAGTTAATACCTACTTCCTGCTGGATGTACTGAGTCAATAGCACTGGAATTGCCCTACATTTCCAATTGGATATTATATGTCCAGTCTTCTACTTAGCTATTGTGTTCATCCTAGCATTCAGATATAGTACAAGACCAGAAGATCATTGTTAAAAAATGGTGCCTGTCTGATAGTCTATGGAATTCCCAGTATGTCTTCCATGAGAAGTTTTTTTCCTAAGACAGCATTACAAACTGATTCTTTTTGGCTTCTTTGAAATGGCATTGATGTGTGGGTGGCTTTATCTTTATACATTTCTTCCAAAGTAAGTTTTATTCCCTCAAAATACCAATTTAGAAATAGAACTGTAACCAGAGAGTTTGGAGAATGCTTCTCATGATTGTATTTTCAACAAATAGGCTTCTCACCCATGTACTCTGGATGATATATGCCCTATGTGCTAAGGAAAGCAATATTTCATGATTAAAAAGGAGATCGATAGATCAGTGCATACAGTCTGCTTTTGGTAAATGAAAAGATAATATATTAAATCTCTTTGCACTGTTTAAAACACATTCAATCACTTTGCAGTAATACCAGATGCAAAGTGATCTTAGAAGAAGAGACATTCCAGTTAGCAACATTTTGCATAATGTCTTCTTTTAAAAAAAAAGGATTTAAATTATTGATTTTTAAGTTGATTCTGAGCAAGCAATTAAGAATCTGAGAATTAGTACAAAAGCTTCACACCAGCATAGAAATACCTTTAATGGTAAAGGAGCTTTGTGGTAGTGGCAATAATATTGACTTCGGAATCTGTACATCTGGGTTCAAATCCCAGATCTGACATTTATTAGCTGTTTAACCCTGGGCAAGTCACTTTTTATCTCTGATACCCATTTTCTTCCTTTAGAATAATAGATTAAGAATTGGAAGAGACTTCATAGCCCATTATTTCATAGGTATTGGAAATAAAGCAATTGAGACCATTGATATTAAGAAACTTGCCAACTTACTATATAGGTGATTAGTTGCAGAGCTTGAGTCTTGGATCCAGGTCCCCTTTTTCATTATTCTGGGCAGCTTCTAAATTTTAAGGAACAAGACAATGTCCTATATATAATTACTTAAAAAATAGAGAATATATACACACACACACACACACATATAAACATATAAATAAATAATAATTTCCCCCCACTTATACCAGCAAATATATATGATTTTCTCTACCATTCTTCCTCATACTGAATTCCTTTCTTTAATTTGCATAATTAAATGAAGCAATGAACATACCTGCTTCCTAAAGGTCAGCTCAATGCAGACAATATCTTAGCCCCTTCATAGCCAAAGACTGTCAATCTAATCCAAGGAAACACCAAGCACCTGACACCCTGGGCACACCCAGGAAGTCAGCTCCATGCATCACTATGATGGGAGAATTTGAGCTATTGATTATCAAAAGAAACATCAAATGAGAGATGAGACCATGGCTGTTTCCATATCCCCAGGCCCAATTTTAAGGGTATGAGATATGTGGCTAATCTTTCTAGGCTCCTATTGAATGGTATGGACAATAGCTAGGTATTCCATTCCAATCCTCTTACTTATCTTTTTTTCTCCAATCCATTCCATTTCTATTTTTTAAAATTCCATTTATTTTCAAAGACACAACTGAGTGATTGTTCTGGCACAGCTTTTCTAGGAAGGAAGGAAGGAAGAGATGGAGGGAGTAAGGGAAGGAGGCAGAGATGGATAGAAAGAAGGAAAGAAGAAAGGAGAGAGAGGGAGGGAAGAAGGAAGAAAGATGACACTTATAATCATAGCTATGTTGTTTTAAACCTTCCAAAACACATTAACTCTATTATCTTATTTGATTATTTCTAAGGATTTTCTACATGTCAGGCATTGTGCTAAGTGTTGAAGATCCAAATACAGGCAAACAAGATAGGCTCTGCCCTCAACAAATTTATATAGGGAAGAAAACTAAAGGCAGTGATGTGTTGGTAAATTAACAACTGACCCTGGGGAAAAATGT
This sequence comes from Gracilinanus agilis, assembly GCF_016433145.1. Lineage (NCBI taxonomy): Eukaryota > Metazoa > Chordata > Mammalia > Didelphimorphia > Didelphidae > Gracilinanus > Gracilinanus agilis. The sequence continues at coordinate 12,526,982 of NC_058135.1, read as the reverse complement.
GCCCCAAATCCTCTTTAATTTTCATCTGCATAATTTACATTTTCTCCATCACTTTCTGGTCTACACAAATCAAAACTATCAATCAGACCCTGATCTGTAGCTTTTGCTGATTTTGGAGGTATAAATTGCTCAAACTGAAAATATAACAATCACTGAGGGGTGGGGTGAGATAGTCTTAAAATATAACTCAATCAGAATTCTAGAGCTGGAAGTAAGGAACTCCATTTGCCAGCTAGTCCAACCCATATATGGAAATAATCTTCCCCACCACATAACTGACACTTGGTTCATTTAACTCCTTTTTGAAAGCATCCAGTCAGGAGAAATTGACCACTTCCTAAGACAGTCCATTTCACTTTTGGACAGCTCCTATTATGAATATTTTCCCCACGGTATCAAACCTAAATTTGGATCTTTGTAATTTGTATCATTTGTCTGGGGTTCAACAGAACAAGTCTAATCCAACCTTCTCAAGCAAGCCCCTCAAATATGGGAACACATCTAACAAGTTTCTCTTTCAAATAGAACATAATTTTAACTCATCCTTGCTCAACATAGTTTCATGGTCTCTTGACATCATCTGTACCCATTAGAATGGGAATTCCATAAAGGCAGAGATTACAATTTTTTTACTTCCCCCGCCCCCCTTCATCTTCTGCACTTAACACACCATCTGGCACATAATTAATGCTTTTTGACAGAGTGACTGTTGACTGACTGACCATACTGGTGGTCTGCTGATGGACATTCCACTAGTTCATCAGTTCTATTTTTATTTAAACTGTGATGCCAAGAAATGAACCCAATCTCCCACATTTGGGATACTGGGCTGAGGACAGTAAGATTATCCCTTTGTTATTCTTAGAAGCCACCATTTTCCTTAACATAGCCCAAGAACCCAATAGCCATTTTGGGTTGTAATATCACCTTGTTGACATTGATTGGGTTTGGAGCCTGCAAAACTTCCATATTATTTTCAAATGTGTATAATCCTGCCATCTGCATTCTGGGCTTGCTCAAGTACTTTTTTGAATACACATGTATGATTTTCCACTTATGCCTATTGAATTTCAATTTCTTAATTTTAACCCTATGATCTAACCTGTCAAGTCTTATTCACTCTGGACTCTGTCATCCAGCAGTGCCATCCCTCTCTGCTCTGTGTCATCTACACATCTGATGAGCATGCCATCCATGTCTCTATTCAATCCTTTGTTAAAAACACAAGCAACATAGGAGCAAACACAATTCCATCTACATTTTGCATTTCAGGCGTTGAACCATCAATAACTACTTAAGTCCAGTCATTGTCACTCTCATCTTTCTTTTTAACTCTTACTTCTGGTTTAGAAGCAATGCTATTTGCTTCTGAAGCAGAAGAGTGGTAAGGGATAGGCAATTGGGGTTAAGAGACTGCCCAGGGTCACAACTAGGAAGTGTTCCAGGCCAAATTTGAACCCCGGTCCTTCTGATTCCAGACCTGGTATTCTATCTCTGTGCAAACTAGCTGTCCCTTCCCATATCTCTCTAAAAGAGTTATCAGGTACTTTTATTATATGCATTACCAAAATCTTCTGTTAAGTCATTTCAGTCATAATCAACTTTATAACCCCATTTGGGGTTTTCTTGGCAAAGACACTGGAGTGGTTTGCTATTTCTTTCTCCAGTTCATTTTATAGATGAGGAAATTGAGGGAAATAGAGCTAAGCAACTTGCCCAGGGTCACACAGCAAGCAAGTTACCCAACTCTAGGTAAATTCAAATTTATGGCATTGCCTTGAATTATTGGTTCTATGACCCTATGAAATGATGAGTTCAGACTTTTTCCAGTATGACCTGTTCTTAAGGAAGTCATGAAAGGTCTTTGAACTTACCACGTCTTTTGTAAGACATTCACTTGTGATCTCTTCAATGATCTATTCTCATAGCCCTTGCGTTTTCCCAGAAATCAAAGAAAATTTCACTGGCTTTTAGTTTATGGAGTCTCCTCTGTCCTATTTTTTGAATAATGAGACAGCATTTGCCCTTTTCTAGCTCTGCAGTACTCTCCTATATTACCATGGTGACTCAGCAGTCTGTTCTATGAGTTCTTGCCATACCCAAAGATGGACTTATCTGGGCCAGGTAACTCGAATATATCAAGCATTATAGTGAGCATTCTTTTGTTTTCTATCCTCTTATATCAGGTAGTGAGTCCTTGTTAGACATTTTGGGCTCTGTAATTTCTACTACAAAGGTGATTCTCTTTCACAGAGAAATGACAAGCAAGACATCAACTGAACTGCTCTGACAAATACATATGAGTCATGTGCTGAAGGTGATGGAGGCAAAGGAGAAAACCAAACAGTGTGCTCCAAGAATACTTAGAGGGGGAAGTGAGGCTTCCTTCTATTGCTGCTGACGAAGAAAAGTTTATTAGTGAATTCCAAAGGATATCTTGGTCAATAAAGATACATCAAAGAGAACTAGAATAGAACTTGAGGCAATAGAATATCATTCAAAGAATGATAAGTATAGAGGCATTTGAACAAGAATAAAAGTCCAGATGTGCTTTTTATTCTATGTGACCTTAGGTAAGTCATTTTAGTTCTCGGAGACTCAGTTTCCTCCTTTGCAAAAGAAGTTTGGACTAAATGGCCTTTAAGATGGTTTATAACTCTTCATCTATGATCCTATCACTTACGACTCATACTACTCTTCTCATGAATTTTCTTGGCTTTTCCCCCCCTTGCTGTGACTGGGAGACCACATCTGTCTTGGAAGTTTTCAGCCCTTTTAGCCCCTGCAACATATTACCCTGAATGGCTTTCTCTGATCAAACACTGATTTCTTGGGTGAAATTCCAAGTCATCTCAGACCCCTGTTTTCCAAGTCCTTGGGACCTCTGTGCCAGGAACTCAGCAGCCATTTCCTAATCTTTTCCATGAATACTGACCCAAGGTCATGAGGCTCTACCAGATTTTGGAAGTCTCAGGCTAAATTTGTTCCTGTAGGATCCATTGCTATTTCCTGGGATTATGTGCATCTTTGCCCCTTTCTTCCCAGCTTCATTTACCTCTGTTTTCCCTGAGCAATAATGCAGTAAGTAGATATTAGCAGGGTTCTGTGTTATTAGGGCAGGACTGATGGATCTACTTGCCCTGGGCTCATCTCCTTTCTGGGCTCATCTGCCTGAGAGACATGCTCAACCTCAAAACTCTTCCCCACTGCCTGCTTGGCATTCTGGGCTGCCTTTTGGAGCAGACACAGATGTAGATGCAGAATGGGTGATTGGCTCTTCCATGTAGTGGGGTTTGTTGAATTATTCATGGAGCCTTAAGATGGGAATAGCTTCTCCTAGGTCCTGGGTAGTGATGATGGGGAGAGAGGAAGGAAATAGCAAGTCATAAATATCCTGCCAGTGCTCATCTTTTTCATCTGCTGGCTGGGTTAAAAGCAGCCCTTGAATTGTGTCATTCCACACAATCCTCCCACCCCCACCCCTGCTGGACTCTTTAATCACTTGATAGAGAGCTCAACTCAGGGAATAAGATTGATGGGACATCTTTATCTGAGCACAAGGAAGCAACCAGAGTCTGGGTACTAATGGTGCTGATTGAAATTACAACCATGTGTTGGCTCTTTGGGCTGGGTCTTAACTGGCTTTGAGATCCTGGACAGGCTGTATTGGCTAGGGATGGTCTTCAGCAGTTCTGTATGTTGCCTGACAGTTGTTTGAGATAGTACAGTAGTGGATGCTGGGACCCGAGGGGTGGAGGTGGGAAGGAAGAAGGGTGGACCATTGCTTCTGCCCGTGACATCAAAAAATCCCAGACTAATTCCTTTTCATCAGACATTTTAAAGTAATCTTCCAGGGTAAGTATAACATCTTTATCTATATTGTCCTCTCCTCACAAATATTTTTTAGTATTATATGGAAATAGAGAAGCTTCTGCACTGAAAAGAAAGGGGGAGGGGGCGTATACCATGGCATAGTGGATTCTAAAAGACCAGAATTCAAATGCCATCTCTGACACTTTATGGCTGTGGGATCTGAGGCAGGTGCAGTTCCTCCTCTGAACCATCATATTCCTCAATTCTCAAAAGGGAATAAATATTCCCTATACTCCTGTACTCATATAGCAGTAGTAAGGGCAGTGCTTTGTAAATCTTAAAAGCTTCCCGGGAACATGAGCTGGTGGCACAGTGGGTACAACGCTGAGCCTGGAGTCAGGAAGATCTGATTTTAAATCTGGTCTTGGATACTTCCTTGGTGTGCGACTCTGGCAAGTCACTTAATCCTGTCTGCCTCAGTTTCCTCAATAATGAATGGGAATTATAATAGCACTTACCTTGCAGTGTTGTCACAGTCACATGAATGATTATTGGTAAAATGTTAAAATAGTGTCTGGCACATAATGGGTATTATATATATGCTTATTCCATTTCCCCTATTTGAAAATACAGAGACAAGGGAAACAGCTCACTTGTCATCAGATCTTTGATAACAACAATCATAGCACCCAACAGTAGCAACCAGGGGAAGAGACTTCCAAGGCTACAAGTTAATGAGACTCCCACACCTGCTGATCCTGTGCTCTGGGCATCAGCAACCCAACCCACTGGGCTTTCTAGCTAAAGTATTTTTCTTTCTGTAACATCGAATTTGATTTGTCTTTGAACTTTCCTAGAATGCTTGTGATTTTTTTTCTCTCTCTTTTCTGATCAAGTAAAGAAAAGACAGCTTTCCCACTCTGAAGTGAGCTTGTAAGTGGAAGCTCATTGAATGTTTTCTTGAGAGTTGGTTGTTTAAATTCTCAAAGCTGCTGAACACTTGAGCTTCAATGTGGCACTATCTAGAGGCAAACATCATCATCTTTGATGCTGTTTTGTTTCTGGCCCCAAATTTGGATAGCGTTTGGCATGAGAGTATCAGTATATAGAACTCCAGACACATGTTAGGATATTCCATGAGAGATGAATCACTGGAGTGGCAGAGACCATTTGCTAATATCTTTCTTTAGAATAATGACTCTTAATCACCTGACCTTGAGTGAAAAGATTCATTTTTGTGCAGCACTGATATAGTTTGATGGGTGATAAAGACTTGTCTTCAAATTACCTTTTAGAAGTTGTATTCCTCTCGAGGTTATTCTTTATTAAATTTCCTAAATTTCTCCCACTAACTTCCCTGTCCCCTCTTCCCACTGTAGACTTGGAGTAGAAAAAGTATGTTCACACTACTCTCATTTTCTTTGGTAATTAAATGTCATTCAACTTCTAAACAGCTGAAAACTACTTTGGAAAGTGTCCATAGTTCCTTACCTACTTGTCACCTTCCACCCTTTCACTTCTCTCTCTCTGTCTCTCTCTGTCTCTCTCTCTTTCTCTGTCTCCAGTCTGTCTTGTGCATGCTTTTATTCTCTCTCATATATGTATGCGCACATCTGTATGTCTTTCTATGGTTTTGATATTTTCCCTTCTTTCAGATAACACCTGTTAATCCCTCAATACTCCAACAATCCTGTCAAAATCCCTTAGGGTTTTCATATATATATATAATATATTTGTTCCAATTTGGTTGCTTTCCATATCTTTCATCTCTCTAGCACCATGACTACCTCCTCGATAAGTACACCTGGAACCGTGATGTTCAAGTGCAGATGTGGTGACTTTACTGTCTTTGATGGTTCAAGCAGTATATTATAAAAATCTCTGTAAACCTTTCCCATTTTCTTCTGTTTGTCTTCCTCTTTTCATTTTCATTCTTAAGTTCCCTTTAGTATGAAAGGTTACTCAAAATTAGCTTTACCTTCCTTTGCTTCTTTCTGCTTTGTGAAATAGTCTACTCATGATCATCTCCCATCCTTGGGTTCATTTAAGCCAACAGTGGGAAGAAAATCCAAGTTCCTATAGCTCTCATTTTTTAGTTTGATTCAGTAAAACAAAATGCCACCACAACAGCTCTTTTACAACAAGCTACTTTCCAGCCTATATCAAAATCATTCAGGGTTCTTGGAAAGATCTAATAATGGAAATAGAGTTTGGTAACCCTTTCATCATCCACATCATATTAGTCATAAAACAAGGAGGTATACGCTCACCAAAAATATTTGCCAATATATTGAAGGAGATAAAATCCATAGAGGTCAAGTGAAGAACAGATGCCCTACAGATAATGAGACCACCCAAATGTTACTGCTTACAGATGATACTGGGTGGGTTGCATCAGGTACTGAAACACAGCAGAGCCTCTTAGAGATCTTTAATCACTCAAAGAAGTGTAACCTGACATTCACACACATAAGACCAAGTAGATATAAAAATTTCTTGTGCAGATTATGATGTTCATTTGAATGTATAATGTAGCCAGGTTGCTTCTTGGCTCAGAGCTTACTATACTCCTCCTAAGCTGTCCCATTTAAAAGATAAAGAATGTTCTCAGATAAACAGTCTTCTGAGGTGGCAAAGTTTTTCCTGAAAAACTTTTCCAGATTTCCAAAAATCCCAGAACTCCAGTGATAGCTCAGTTATGAGGGAGGAGTGGGTAATACTTGACACTATTTTGTAGATTTGAAATTAAGTGACTTTAGAGAATATTTAGTCCAACACCTTTATTATACAGAAGAAGAAACTGAGGTTAAGTGATTGGTTCAAGATCACATGCTGGCAAGTGACAAAAAACAGATTTTCCTGACTCCCTAGCTAGTTTTGTGTTTTTCGTTCATTTTTTTTCTCTGACCACACCAAACTCATTTCATTCACAATGGAGAAGTGTGTAAATCATTCTCTGTGAACAGAAAGATAAACCTTTATTAGTCTTTTACAGTCAGCCCTCAGTGTATTCAGGAACATTAAGCTGAAGAAGGAAATACAGCTTGTACCTTTAAAATAGTCTTGTGTGTCAACCCCTAAAGTAAAGCATTTAGCAACCTGGAAAGCCGGCTGACTAAATCACTCCACCGCCATTCTCCCTTGGGCTTCAAGGAGTCTCAGTTTAGAGCAGATTAAAGCTGATTCCAGGCTTCCATTAGCTTTCCAACCCAAATCATGAGCTAAATTGCTTTTGGCTGGGATAGGCTCCCAAGGAAGAGTGGATCAAAGAGAGTTGGGGAGGAGGGGGGTGAGGTTTGTTTGTCTGGATTTGTATCGTGTCTTCCAAATGGACTCATTGTTTGCTCTGTGATGAGGCACAGAACACTCACCAAACCAGCTGGGCTGTTTAGGAAAGCAGTCACTGGAACTGGCTCCACTTCTGGCTATGACTCGGTCCCATTCTTGGGACTGTGAGAGCAGCATGTCACCAGCTTGAATCACTTAGAGATGACTGGGAGCCAGAGAGTTTCTTGTTTAAAAAGGGAAGTCAGAGGTTTCCACTAACTCACAATGATCTATACCTATCTTGGGTCCAAGAAAGAGCAACAGGGAAGTGTCCAGACTGTCTGATCCCACTGACTGACCCACCAACTATTTTAATCTTTGTTTCAATTCAGTTCATCCATTATTTAACCAGAGCATCCTATGTTCTAGAAACTATGCTAGTTGCTTCAGATACAAAGTGGAGAATAAAATAATACCTCTTTTCAGAGGAGCTCACATCCTAGGGAATGGGGGGTGGGGGGTGGAGAAAGGGAACATGCACTGATAAATCAGAAAATACATGAACACATCCCAAACTTTTTGGTCTCAGGACCCCTTTTTGGGGGAGAGAGGGAGAATAAATATTTTGGGGGAAGGAGAATAATTTTTAAGAGTATATTTTTATTCTCCCTCCAAAAAAATAACATTTAAAAATGTCAATTAGACTTATTGATATTTAGCATATTAGCAATCTAACCATATTAGTTTTATGAAAATAGTTTTGATCTTGTAGGACCCTGGAAGAATCGACCTGATCTAGGACTACATTTTGAGAACAACTGATGTAGACCATGCAGATACAACAGATTTTAATTTTTTTGTGATGGTAGAGATGGGACAGCACTAATAATTGGCAAGATAGGGAAAGGTCTTATGGAAGCAATCTCAAGTTTCAACCAAGTTAGAGATTTCAGAAAGGAGTCCCATTGAAGGCACAGGGGCCAACCTGAGCAAAGGTAGGAAGACAGAAAATGGAATATCATACTGAGGCAATAGTGAGTAAGCTAATTTGGCAGGAATATAGAGTTCGTGAGGACGAATGAATGGTGTGAAATAAGCCTGGAAAGATAGCTTAAAAGCCAGATGGGAAAGTGCTTTGAAGGCCAAATGGAGGAATTTATGATTGATCCCAAAAGCAACAGGGAGCCACCAGGACTTCTGGAGCAAAGGAGTGACATGGTCAGCCTTCTCTGCTTTAGGCACACTAAGTTGGCAGCTGCCGGGAGGATAAATTGGACAAGAGAGAGACAGAAGCAGGGAGACTAATTAGTGTACTCCCAGGAATCCTGCAGTGCCTTGGAGGGGTTTTGTTTCCTAATCGAGAGGTCTGATAACTGGATCTGGTTATCTGACACTTGGATGAAATGACCCTGAAAGCTAAAGGCTCTTTGTCCGGGGTTGGAGAGGATGGAAGAGAAACCCTGTCACTTGGAATTGAAGCTCCTTTACAGAGCCCAGAGGAACTGTAAATGAACCTTTTAGAGAGCTAAAATCACTTGGTCACCATAAGCATCACACAGCAATTTCTCCATTATAAAAATGCATTTTACTCTTGTCTTATGTCACCTAGAAAATAGGCACCAGGAGAAAAATAGATCAAAGCACTATTTACCTCTTATTCAAGTCCTTTGGAAACATTTCATACAAATCGATGTGTGTATGTGTGTACATGTGCGTGTTTACTTCTGTCTTAGTAACTCCATGAAATTGCATTAAAAAAAAAATCCTTAGCTTCCATCTTAGAATCAATATTGTGTATTGGTTCCCAGGCAGAAAAGTGGTAAGGGAGAGTCAGTGGAGGTTAAATGACTCATCCAGGGTTATACACCTAAGAAATACCTGAAGCTAGATTTGAACCCAAATCGCCAATCCAATAAGCCAACTAGCTGCTCCCATGAAATTGCATTTTTAATTGGTATAGAAAAAAGTGAAATATTTGAGGGTTCTTTTTTAATCTTTTATATTTTATTTTAAGGGGTCTAAGGAAGTGATCATTCAAACCCAAGGCCCATGCAGAAATCAACTAGAAATTCTTTAAGGAGGCAGAAATCAAGAGATTTTTCTTGATTTCTGGTGTCCTGAGCCTGCCCAACCCATGATGTGATGGGCCTATCTGGGTGTTGCTTGTAGTAGAGACACTTTCAGGAAAGCCAGTGACTTCAAATTCCTGTGGCCCTTCCCCCATTTCCATTCCATAATGGTTTTTGGTCCATTAATGACCCTTGCGGTTGTTTGCCCAAAGTCCCCAGTGACCCTTTAGCAAGGGGTCACCAGCAACTCTTCTGTTGTTTAGTACAGGACTGTCTCTCTCCTGGTGACTGCTTTGTATTCTTCCCATAATGCTTCCTCAACCCAATGCCTGATACACAGTAGGCATTCAGAAATGCTTAAAAAAAAATTAAACCAAATATTTTATTTGTTTTAATCAATAGAAATATCCCTTATCACACCCTTATCAGAGCCCAAGAAAACAAAACCTGTGAAAAGCAGAATTAAAACAAATGTCCACATTAACCAGGTCCCATCTATGTATATGTATATATCATATGTTATTGTCAAATGTGTTTAACATGTATTTTTATATGCATCTATGAATGTGTTTCATTCTTCAGTGGCCAGACTATTTCATCATTAGTTTTTTGGAGCCATAGTTGGCCTTAGAACTTAAAAGTATTCTATTACATTTTTATAGTATAATGCACTTCATTTATTTCTTGATTTAAGGACATTTCCTTAGATTCACATTCTTTGCCACCTGAAAAAGAACTATAAATATTTTTGCACATCCTTAGAGTTTGTTTTCCTTGGAAATAATCCCTTCTTTAACATACCTTTTGTTTAATTCCTTCTTCCTTCTTCTCTTCTTTTCCTGTTGAGTGAAATATATTTATGTGCCCAACTGTGTAGCTATATATTAGACTTCCTTCTTTTATTGACCAGTTCATCTAAGAGCAAGGTTGGAGTTTCATCTCTTACCAGATTCCCCACACTCCCAACCCCAGCTTTCTTGATCAATTTGGAGGAGTTTTGTGAACTTCCCTTCCATGTTGGCCCCATCTCGCCACCAAAGTAATGCTTGTTGACTTGAGTTGATTTGGAGCACAAGAAACTGAGGTTCTTCATGCATGCATTCCCAATGGAAAGAGCTCCATCCATCAATTCATCAACATGCTTCATGAAGGATCTACTATGTGCTCAGCATCGTGTGTATGTCTGTGTGTGAAGAAAATATAGAAAATAAATACAGTATAACTAAAAGAAGGATACTAACAGCTGTGGGGATTCAGGAACGTCTTTGTATAGATGAGAGCTGTTCAATTGAGTCTTGAAGGAAGTAAAGAATTCAAAAAGGTTGAGGTGAGAAGGGAACATTATTCCCTAAAAAGGAATATAGTCTTGGGAGAGGCAATGCTTGTCACAGATCTACACCCCAATGGTCCTCCTATTTTTTAAACCCATACCTTCCTTCTGTAATGGTTAGAATGGGTGTGAAAAATATAGAAATTAACTCTTAAGTTATGAGGCTGTTAGTAGCTTTGGTATAGCAAGGTAAAGATAGTGAGAGAGGAAAATCTAGGAAGGAGGGAAAGCCAACACCCCATAGTCTGTCTCAGAACCTCAGTCTCAGGAAAAAAAAAAAAAAACAACAACAACAACAACAACAACAACAACAACAACAACCTAGCTTCCTGCAGGGTCTTACCTCATAAGCTGTCCACTTCACCCACTAGCTCTCCTATATCACCCCCCAGGAACCAATCACTGTTCCTCAATTAGCCTGGCACCACTCAGGGGGATCAATTCCCTGGTCTCTGATTGACCCAAATTCAGAACAAATGGAAGGGAAATCCAAATCTCTGATTGATCAAATTAAAACACAAATTCCCTTCTCACACTTCTTAGAATTAATAGTAAGGGGGGCAGCAGCTGGGGGGCTTAGTGTATTGAGAGCTAGACCTAGAGATGGGAGGTCCTAGGTTCAAATCTGGCCTCAGACACATCCTACTTGAGTGACCCTAGGCAAGTCACTTAACACACAGGCGCCTCCCCTCCCCCCAATTGTTTAGCCCTTATTTCTCTTCTGCCTTGGAACCAATACTTATTATTGATTTTTTTTTTTTAATTTTAAACCTTTACCTTCCACCTTAGAATCAATACTGTGTATTATTGGTTCCAAGGCAGAAAAGCAGTAAGGGCTAAGCAATGGAGGCTAATTGACTTGTCTGAGATCACACAGTTAGAGAGTGCCTGAGGTTGGATTTGAACTCAGGACCTCCGGACTCCAAGCCTAGATCTCTATCCACTGAGCTACCTTGCTTCCCCCTTCTTTTTATTATTACTATTTTTTTGTGTTTTATCTATGTCCCATTACCCTAGGTTAGCTTAGGAATTCTCTCTGCCTCCTCAGATTGTTTTTCTTTATTTTTCTTCAAGACATTCTCCTTTTTTCCCCTATGATATTCCATTCTCCCTGATGACCTAGACATAGAGAGGCCGTTTTCCAGTTCTCTCCCCTTCTCTGGTAAGGAGACACTTTCTGCCCACACAGCTGTAACTTGACACTGGTACAACCACACAGGCAGAGCACACACTCTGAGGGTCAGTGGAAAACTCCCTTTGTGTTGTGCCTGCTAGAACTGAGATCCTTGATTTTCTGATTTGCCATGGCTAACACTCATGGCAAACTGCATGTTCATTGAACCTATTGCTTCCTGAGTTTGACTTTGCCTATTGTGGGCTTCCCCTCATTTTTACCGTGGCTTTGCCCACCTTTTCCTGTTAGGACCACTTAAGCTTCCTGGTGGATTAGCAGATGGTTCTCAAAGACCTCTTGTGAAGAAGCTGCCCTCACTTGTTGTCTCTGAGAAATTTAACCTGATTTTGGATCCAGAACCTCCAATTTACTTCACATGAGACTTTAGTCAAGTCACTTAACAGAACAACTAGTAGGGAAACAGATCTGGGCAAACTATTTCCCTTTGCTGCAAAAAGAGGTGATTGAACTAGGTGACCTCTGAAGACTCTTCCGGCCTGGAATCTTATCTCTGATGGAGTAAATGCAGTCTCTGTTCCTGTGGTCAGTCACAATGGCTGTGGCATGGTATTTTTTCTCTACCATATGGTAAACACTGCTGTTGGGTGTTGTTGTTAAGTTGTTTTTAGTCATATCCAACTCTTCAGGACCCCATTTGGGATTTTCTTGGCAAAGAGTGGTTTGCCATTTCATTTTCCAGCTCACTTTAAAGATGAGGAACCTGAGGCAAACAGTGTTCAGTGACTTACCCAGGGTCACATGACTAGTAAGTTTCTGAGGCTATATTTCAGGGCTGGTGTTCTATCCACTACACCACCTAGCTGCCCTTGTGGGTACAAAACCAAAAAATAAAACAGTGCCTGCTCTCAAGGTGTTTCCATTCTAATATAAGAAAACAACACATAGAGAGGTTGAAGTAAAGTGCAGCAAGGTCCCAGTTAATGCAAATAATGAATCCTGTGAAGTGGTTGTGCTCACTTATAGTTGAATTAATAATGCTTGAAGTTGTAAATTTAGAAAATATAATTGATTCTAGTCCAGTGAAAATATGTACGCAGAGGGAATTTAAATGATACAACTACTCAGAATTTGTTATTTGCATTAATCAGGATCGAGCTAAATAATCCAAAGTAATGCAAAGTGATATATCATAAGAAAGTAAGAGTGTGGACCACTTGAGGGGGATCAGAAATAGCCTAATTTAGCTAGGAGCAATGAACCCAGGAACACCACCAGTTACTAAGTCCTTTCTGTGTATGTATGTATGTATGTATGTATGTATGTATGTATGTATGTATATGTGTGAGTGAGTGATAAGAGAGTAGAGCAAAAGAGAGAGCATCTAAATTTCTGTGCTAGGCTGGAAGGTGGGCCCTTTGGCACTGAATTCCTGCCCAAATGGATCCCTTGCGCTAATGTGGAAGAAGCCCCTAACTCGCAGAGCTGGGAGGCTCAATATTCCTTTGGAAGACCTTATAAAAGAGGGTGGATGAGAGCCACAAGTTGGTGCTTGGCCATGGATGAGGACAGGGTTGTCTGTCTCTTTGATGAGTGTTTGAGTCCAGAAAAAGCAAACTGTGATGAAATGGTGCTACCTTGAATCCATTAACCTGCCACCTATCCTAAGCTCTGTTTCTTTCCTTCCTTTATTTAGCTTTGCTCAGCAGGCCAATTTGGACTTCCAAGTTGGGTTTGGAAAGTTCTGCAGCTAATCTAGCCTATAGACATTTGAAGAATAAGACAGCATCAGCATGTGCTGAGTGACATGTTTCTATTAGCTGTTTTTCTTTTATACACTGGGGAGGTAATGAAGAGAACTCTATCATGCCACTTCCAGCTCCTGGGGAGAGCATCTGTAAACAACATGTCATAATCATTAACTTGGCGCACAGTGCCGCCCATACCAATGTTGTCATCTGCAGAAAATCGGAATGTTTATTTGTGTCTGAGTGTCATGGGAATGTAGGCCCAGCTCACCAGTTCACATAGGTTGGAAATAAAGGACATGCTATTCATGGTGTTGGGTTCCATTGAGTTGCTTTGTTTTCAACCCTCTTTATCCATATGGATCCAAACTTAGTGGGGTTTGGAGCCCACAATCTGAGATAAATGACTTTTGCTGTCTTGTGTTCATGACATATATTCAAAAGTACACTTGAAGGAAAGTCTTTTCTCATTTCGAGCAAAACCAAATTCCATCTTCTGCCATGTTTAGATGCCCATGTCAATATCTTTAGGGTGATCCAAGGGCTGTGCTCAGCAATGAGTATCCTTAGATGGCCAGAATCCTTGGAGGGCCTTTGCCTTTGAAATGACCAAAAGGAATTAAATTGCTTTTATATGTGATAAGGGGGAACTAGAGCATACCATTGTTGTTATTATATGAAGAAACTCTCTAATTTGAACAGAACCCAGGATTAAAATGGGTGACTAAGACAGGAAATCAATCAGCTAACATTTATTAAGTACCTACTATGTGTCAGGTATTGTGCTGTGTGCTGATGATATCAATACAAAGAATGAATCAATCTCTTTTTACAAAGCAGCTGACTTTCCATTGTAGGAGCCAGCAACATATGTACCTGCCACATAGTAGGTGCTTCATAGATGTTTATTGATTGACAGAAGGCTATGAAGAAGAAAAATAAAGATAAGTGTTTCTAAAGTAATTAAACACAATGGAATTTGGAAAGGAGGGAATAATTGGGATAGTTGAGGGAGAATTGAGACAATTAAAGGGAACAGGAAAACCTCCATGCAGATTGTGATGTTTGTACTGAGTTTTTTGTAGGAAGAGAGGAATTTTATTAAGTGGAAATGAGGAGAAAGTAAATTCCAGACATGCAGGACAACCAAGGCAAAAACACGGAGAACCAAGTTGTTCTGCCTTGTGAGAGGACCTGAAAGCAGATCAGTTTGATTGGATTGCAAAATAGCAGAAGGGAAATCAAATACAATGAAACTGGAAAGAAAGCTTATGGCCAAGTTGAGGGGGATTTAAAAACCAAATAGCTTCATATTTTATTCCGGATGAAATAGTGAGCTACTGGGGTTTATTGAGTAGGGGATAATGGGGTTATGTACAACTATGGGGAGGATGATTTGAATGAGGAAAGACTGGAGGCAGTGAGGCCAATGAAGAGGCCATTGCAGTAGCCCAGAGCTGGTCAATGTGATATTTGTGTGACTGGAGAAGAGAGGGTCAGATGCAGAAGATGCTGTAGAGGGAGAAATATCAAGGAATTGAGGTTAATGCCAAGATCAGGGATTAGGGAGATTGGAAAGATGGTGACATCCTTGATAGAAGTAAGGATATTTGATAGAGGAATGGGTTTGGATGACATGACATTGAGATCTTTTTTGGAAACATTGGGTTTGAGATCTCTATGAGACATCTGTTTGAAATGTCTAAGAAGCAATTCGTGGTATGGATTGGTACTCCAGAGCAATATGGAGGAGTGTATATGTAGATTTAGGAGAGGCATGTGCTGAGAGATGATGGTTCAACCCAGAGGAGCTGTATCAATATTTAATATGCTTATCCACAAGATTTCTTGATATCTTACTCATCATTCCCTCAGATCCAATAGCATTCCTTTTTTTTCCCCTTCCTTTTCTGATGTCTTCCTTATTTATACACTTTGTTTTTGTCTCACATTCATTGCCTTTCCACTCCTTGGCAAGCTTTTTCTCTGCAAAGAAAGGAGGGAAGTGCCTGATTTGGGGGGCTACCTTGGTCATTATAATTACATAGCATTCAGATAGGTTTTTTGTTTCTCTTTTCTATTAAGGGGATATATTTTCTGTTTTACTCATTCTGATTTTTTTCACCTTACATCATTTGATGAACGTCTTCCAATCCTTTTCTTTGTTCTATAGATTTATAATTCCATGTTTTTTCTTTATCCATTCCTCACATTCATTGGCCTGTACTTTGTTTCTCATTTTCCACATCATAACATTTTCATGTATATGGGGCATTTCTTTCTTCATTTGATTTGCTTGGAGCCTACTCCTCAGAGTGGATTCTCCATCAGAGGGTATGAGTATGATCCTAACTTGAACCAAGTCTTTCCCCATTCCAAAACATCTTCTTGACAGCTGCCAAAGTGATTTCTTTAATGTGGAGGTCAATCCCCACAAAGTCATTCTCCTCACTAAACTCCAATGACTCCTTATTGCCTCCAGGATTTACAGCCTGGTCCCAACTTAGCTTTCCAGTCTTATTCTCCTTCATGTCTAGTCAAACGACCCTCCTTGCTGTTAGTGTTCTATGGCCCTTTATCTCTGATCTCCAACTTTTGCATTGGATTTCAGAGCTTTGGATGCTGTAGGAAAATCAACCACTTGTATACCCCATGAGCCTATACAGAATGAGAATTGGTCCCCTACGTAAGAAACTGTTGGTGGAGGTCTCCCCTGGGTCCCTGGCTTTGGCTAGTGATGGTGACATCTGCTGCATGGTTGAAACAGCTGTCAGAGGAACAGAGTCTCTAACTATCCTGTTAATCTCCACTTCTGACCACGTGGCTTCTATAAATACAAATTCTTCCAGGTGCCAGGTAGCAGGTGTCAAATCTAAAAACACCAAAGGAAGACTGGGTAGAGAATCCAGATACTGAACTCTACTTTTCCACCTGCTTTCCTTGATTCCTTCAGTTTCCTTGGCCATAAAATGAAGGCAGAGTGCACCTGTCCCAACCCTATTATATTCACAGCTGGGAGATGGTATCAAGATGCTTATTCTGCATTCTCTCAAAGTAAGGCATTCTATAATGCACATAAACACATGCTTAGATAACATAAAAATTATTATTAAAACTTTTATTGGACTCTGTTCAAATTCCAGGGAAAATAGCCCTGAATTTGGAGTCAAGACCTGAGTTTGAATTTCTGTCTCTCACTTTAGGCAAATGACTTGCCCTCTCTGGGTCCAAGAAGTTCGTTTATTTGTTTTTAAAGAATCTGATCATAATAGAAATATGCTTATGGCATCCTATCAGCTGAGTGTTAGCTACCCTGAGTCTAGTTAGTGCCTGAAGCTTTTTGTTCTGCCTGTTACATGGAAAGCTGACATCTGGATGACAGAAGTCCACTCTCTCTTGTTTTTGAGCTCTGATCGGTGTTACAAGGAAGGCTTTGGTTGGGATGGCCCAAACAGTGCATTAATTTCAATTCTGGTACCAAAGAAAGTCACATGAGCGAACTAGGGAACTGTAGCTCACATCAACTCCTGGAAATCTGTGCTTACATCTCACCTCCATACATCCTACCTGTACGCATCATGCCACTCACTGGCTGCCACACAGATCATCAGCCTGATGGAAACCTTCATTCAGTAATCCTCACCAAGACAATTCACTGGGCATGCATGCTGGCAAGTGGCAAGAAATACTAAAATCCTTCAAACCCCACAGCCACATAACATTACCTACGTTGAGAATAGTTCCTTCCTCAGATTCTTTTTCTCCTTCTGCAAGAATATTAACCTTGACTCAAATGCAAATGCCTGTGATTTGTTTCTCCACCCTCTAAAGGCTTTGTCAATTGTGTACCTGTGTGCATGTTATAGCAAGCTGCCGCAGTGGAGAGAGCATTGAACTTGCTTTTAGGAAGACCTGAGTTCCAATCTTGTCTCTTGCCTTTCTTAACTGTGTGACCCTAGATAAGCCATCTAATCTCTCTCATCCTTACTTTGCTCCTTTGTAAAATGAGTGTGATGATACTAGTACTAATATCTCAGGACTGTTATAAGGATCTAATGAAGTGGAAAGCTTTTTGCCAACCTTTAGATGCATGCTAGCTACCATTTGATGCAAAAGCATAAGTGCATACATGTATTTTTATGTATGTGCTAATACATGTGTGTATAGCTTGCATATATCAATTGGTTTCATTAGCTTTACCTTTCTGGACCAGCTCTGTAAAGAAACGTCAACAGAGGCAGAAACTCTTGAGATTTTGGCATTTCGGGGTGTTCAGCCCAGAAGGAGGGAGAGAATGTCTTTCCTCTTTTCTTCCTTCTCTGGGTGTTTTCTATCACTCAAGTCATTCTGTGGTGCAGGTAACTGGACAGAAATGTGTATGGGGTGGAGGGGGATGCGAAGGCTATGGTAGACTTTGAAGAATGGAGGGGCAGCTTTAAGAGAGTAATCAGAGGAGATGAGAGGGAACAGATTTAACCAGGCCTGTGGTATGTAGTGAACAAGAGACAGAAATAAAGGATGAGAGGTCAGGTCAA
The DNA here is from genome assembly GCF_016433145.1 of Gracilinanus agilis. Taxonomy (NCBI): domain Eukaryota; kingdom Metazoa; phylum Chordata; class Mammalia; order Didelphimorphia; family Didelphidae; genus Gracilinanus; species Gracilinanus agilis. The sequence goes on along the minus strand of NC_058135.1, from coordinate 12,509,088 downwards.
TGCATGTCTATGTTTAGTTGGGCATGGCTCTGACGCTGCAGTCGAGACTAGTCTCTGTGTATTCCTGCATGATAGGCAGGCCCTGCTCCAGGAAAAGGAGGAGGCCAACAGGCTTTGTGAGCTGTAACAGGCCTCCCTGGGGAAGGGTTCCTGCCAACAGGAATACTGCCAGGCCTCTCACAGTGCTTCCCTAGAACTTGGGAGGAAAATTGCATAGCACCTTCCCCTCAGCCAGAGCCTCAGAGCTTTTGTTCTGTGCCCTTGGTAGGACCTCTTCTCTTGATTTTGTGTTTACCCATCATTCCCATCCATCCATCCATGCATCCATCCTTCCATCTGCTCACTTGCTGCTGACTCAGCTCTGTTAGTAACTACAAAGCTGCAGTGCTCTTGCCCAGCTCTAAGAGGAAACACAAGGGGAAAGCAAAGCTTCCCTCTTTTCCCTACCCCTCCTCACCTTCTCTGTGTATTTATTTGTTTTTAAATAAGGCTTTTACAAAGATCTTCTCCAAACTCATCCAGTCGTGACTTTAGAAATGGAGGGCAGTTGCCTTGAGACAATGATCTGCTTTTTCGTCCCTTTCATCAAAAGTTTCTTCTGTCCATCCATTCTGATTTTCCCACATGTGTTTCCTGCAGGACAACCCATGACCACAGGGGGGGGGGGGAAGCAAATGACTGCTTCTTTCTGGCACATTCTGAAGAGCAACCAAGCTCCCCCGCCCCCACCCCCCACACCCAACAACAACAACAACAAAAAAAGCCTGGCTGGTTATCCTTAATTTGGCAGATCCAACAAGAAGAAACACAATTGTTTATTGGAGAAGCTTCTCTCTCTCAGGTGGATGTGTCCTTTCCACAACTCAAACTTCACTGTGTCTTCTTTGACTTCCAAAAATATTGCCATGGGATCAAAGGTGACAATGTTCAGACAGACCCCACCAGATGCCCTTGATATAGACAGGAAGGATCCTAGATTTCAAGGCGTCAGGACTCTTAGAGACTGGCAAAGTTGAACCCCCTTATTTTGCAGAGGAATGATTGAGGACCAGTGTGGGAAAGTGACGTTAGTCCCTCAAACACTACATGTCAGGACTTGGTATTTTCAAGGCCAACTCTTTATTCACATTCTTTGCTATATCTTGCATGGTATTGCCTGACACACACACAGTAAGCATTTAAATTATTATTCATTCATTCAGCCAGGCCTTCTGTCCTCTCAAAACAGATTGAGCCCTTGTCACCTCTTGCTTTGACTCTGTCAATGGTTTAGGTCCACCTGCTTCTAGACCGATGGGCAAACTACAGCCTACGGGCCAGATGTGGCCCCCTGAAATGTTCTGTCTGACAGGGTGACATTATTCCTAATCTGACAAAATACAGTGAGTAGGATACAATACAATGAAACTTCAAAAGAGTTGCCTTAGAAACAGACTGACAGATGAGCGTTTCCTTTCCTTTGGCCCCCTCTTTAAAAAGGTTGCCCAGCACTGTTCTAGACTCTGTTCTCCAATACGTTGTGTGCACAGCTGCCAAGATAATCTTCATATGGCTAATATATGAGCTTATTCTTTGTTCAAGAATCATCGACTCCCAACTGCCTTTAAGATAAAATGCCAATCCATTGGCTTTCTCCATAACAGCTTGTACAACCTGGCTTCAGCCTCAAGGCTTATGTTGTGTGCTTCCTCCTACATGGAACTTTATGCCTTGTCTGATTCTCCCAATTCATAGTGCCCCTGCCTCAGTTGCCTTGCTTTTGCATGCCAGTCTGTGTGTTCAACCCCTCTGGGGTAATGCAAACTTCTTGTACGCAGGGACTGTTCTGTCTTAGAATCTACTCACTTCCTTCCTAGCTAGTCTCAAGCTCTATTCTCTAGGTGAAGGCTTCCCTGATTCCTAACAACTACAAGCACCTTCTGCCTTAAAATGACCCATTGCCTCTTCTCTATTCACTTTTTGTGTCCATTCTTATCTGTACATATTGTCTCCCTCCCAAAGAAGTCGAGCATACTATGGACAGGTTGTTTTATTCTTGCTTCCCATTCTTGGGTTCGAATGTTCTGTCTGGCCCATAGTAGAAGCTTAGTAAATACTCCATTGATTTGTTTCTCCAGTAACACATAGGACCTTGTTCCCTTTTTTTTTTAACCCTTACCTTCTGATTTCGAATTGATACTAAGACAGAAGAACAGCAAGGGCTAGGCAACGGGTTAAGTGACTTGCTTAGCAAGTATCTGAGGCCAGATTTGACCACTGGGCCTCCTATCTCCAGGCCCGGCTCTCTATCCACTGAGCCACCTTCCTAGCCCCAGAATTTTGATCTTAATAAATGTGAATTGAGTTAAATTGATGCCCCACTGTGGCTTCCTCAAATTTGCAGGCCAACTTTTTTTTTTTTAAAACAGGGTTCTCAGGACCTCCTAGTATAAAGCTTCTTTCAGTGCATCTTCTCGTCTCCGAAATTTGCCTGGGCAATGAGAGTGTAATTGACCCTTCTAGGATCAAACAGCCACTCTATGTCCTAGCACATAATATCTAATGCATAACAATATGTACCATTACAAACAAATTTTCCTCATCTTTATTCTAATCTTGAGCACACCTCAAAACCAGCATCCTCTCATTTCAATCAATTGTCAGGAAAACCAACCCAAAAAGCCTAGTCGGTCCCATTATCTATTGATGTCAATTCTTGATCACATGGAGTGGCACTCTTCTCCTTGGTTGGTACATAGCAGCTAAATCCAAACCACCAAGAAGAGGAGGAAAAAGGAATGGAATCCCTGGAATGATTAGGATTTCTAAATGGAATGAGTTCATCTCTTTGCACAGTGCCTGGCACATAGTAGGTACTTAATAAATCCTTATTCATTCATTGATTGACTGAGAGGAGTCAATCTATGCCTTGCTTCCTACAAGAGGGATGTTAAGGAAAAGAAAGTGGAGGGTTCCTATTCTCATCCGGAATTAGAAGAGAAAACTACTGAGGCACGTGATCAGTGGCACGTGACCCCCAGCCAGAAGAGCTCAATGAGGTGTTGGGATCCCAGACTAAGAGAGTGATTTGACTCCTATGTCAGAGGTCATGAATACATCCACCAGGCTCACACTAAAGCAGCCCTGGGAATGCACTTATTCTTTAATTAGAGCCTTGCCTGGCTCTGGCACACCTGATTCTCATTTAGGAGAAGTGAGAGGCAAGAGAAACAAGCATGGATAAATAGCACCAAATAACCCTGGGAACCAAGTTGTCCAGAGAGATTAATTGTCAGCCTCACAGCATTATGACTCCCAAGGCTACAGCCAGAGGATAGAAGCGATTGAGGAACAGATGAGTGGGGCCCATCTGCCCAGTAGGCAGTGGGTGACTCAGGTACAGAATAGGGGAGTGCATGGGAAGACTTTGGGCTTAGAAAAGAAGTTGTGGGGTAGCAGCACTGCAGTAGCAGTGGCCCAAAGCACGGTAGCTTCAAGACCAGAAGAGGGCCTAATTCAAATTCTTGGCATGTGACATTGAGCAAGTCATGGAAGCTTGACCTGCAAAAGGAGAGGATTAGACTATATGGCCCCTGAGATTACTTCTTGCTCTAATTATAGGATCCTTTGAAGAGGTCACCTAGTGAGTAAAGGAGTGTTCTGAGTGGGAGTAATCCAGCTTCTAAGAGGGAGAAGCAGGGGCTAGGGGCCAAGGGTCAAAGCAGGTGGAACCTTGTTTCAATAGCAGTCAATCTCAGGTTCTGGGCTATTACCCTAGCCCAGTGATTCTGAAAGTGGACGCCACCGCCCCCTGGTGGGTGCTGAAGTGATCCAGGGAGGCGGTGATGGCCACAGGTGCATTTATCTTTCCTATTAATTGCTATTAAAATAAAAAAAATAATTTCCAGGGGCTAAGTAATGGTTTTTCTGGAAAGGGGGTGGTAGGCCAAAAAAGTTTGGGAACCACTGGGCTAGACTGTCAATCTAGAGCAGTGGTTCTGACTGTGGGGGCCAAAATTTAGATTTTGACTTATTTGATTTAAAAAAATTTAACAACTGTGTTTTAATACTATTGGTTTCCTTTGAAATCTCACATATTCTATTGCATGTTTTTGTTGAGTTGCTTTTAGCCATGTCCAACTCTTCATGACCCCATTTGGATTTTTCTTAGTACAGACACTAGAGAAGTTTGCCATTTCCTTTTCCATTTTTTAAAAACTCCTACCTTCTGCCTTAGAATCAACACTATGTATAGGCTCCAAGGCAGAAGAGTGGTTAGGAAATGGGAGTTAAGTGACTTGTCCAGGGTCATGCAGGTAGAAGTGTCTGAAACCAGATTTAAACTCAAGAAGATGGGTCTTCCTGACTCCAAGTTCAGAACTCTACCCATTGTGCCACCTAGCTGCCTAGCAGCATGTATTTATAAATGTGACTCTGAGAAGGGGCCCACAGACTTCACCAGACAGTTGTCAACCCCTGCCGCTCCCCCCTTCCCCCCCCCCCCCCCCACCCCAACACAGACACAAGGTTAAGAACTCCTAATCTATAGAAAGCAGTGGACATGTGATACCTACATCATTGTATCCCGTACAACTGGCCCATACTGCTGAAGGATTGCTGGATCAATAGCAACTCCCCCGCCAAAAGAGAAGCTGAAGAGAGGGCGGACCCCTTTGGATATTATTAACACCAGCATTTGACCTAGAATGATTGATAATAGGGTTGGGATCCCAAGGACAACAGTGGTATATTCTAGGAGATTTGAGGACAGGTGCTGATGCTGCAACTCTTTTTTTTTCTATCTAGCTCAACGTCTTAGGTATAGCTTCTTCCCAACCACCCCATGAAGGCAGGAGTGAAATTTTTTTTTTATCTTCATTGGACCAATGAGGTTAGCTGTAACTCAAACAGTTATGCATGGCAGACACCCAGCTTTGTCTGATTCCCATGGAAGCCTTATGCATTGGAGAACATCTGTAGGCAGCAGAGAAAGACCCAACAGTCTGCTGGCTCTTGCCTCAGCCACAGACGGGTTCTGAAAGCTGTGAATGATCCTGAGTACACTATGAGAAGGAAGGGCTATTAAGAAGAATGTTAAGCTAGACAGAGGAGCCACTGGAGAAAAAGCTGCTCCAGGTCATTACCTGAGTCTATCCTTCTGCTTGATGTCTGCTGAAGCCTACGGACTGTTGGCTCCCAGTAGATGATGCTTGGTGCTGGTCATTTGGCAATGGCCTCTCACCGAAGGCTCTTTATGAAAGAAAATAAATAGATACCCCTTTTTGGAAGGTGTATCTGATTGTCTGCCTGTGTGGGTAAATTCCAGGGCACTTGCTCAGCTGTCAGTAAATATTGGGACTCTAGGCCTGGTTGATGTATCAATAAAATGGAACTGAAAGGAGCAGAAGGGAGAGAACTGGGAAAGGCCATCTGTATCCTGAAGCAGACTGATACGTAGAAGTGAAGGCCAAAGGGAAAGGCTCTTTAGAGACCCTAAATGCAAGAGGTCACAGTGATGAGGGGAGGCAAGATTCTGGCAGGGAGCTCAGGACTAAAACTGAGGGCAGGGAATGGGGAACATTTGTGGATGTAACTTTGTCTCAGCTCGACTCCCTATACTCAGCTCTTGTCTAGGAGCTTGCATACCCTATCCCAACCGACACTACACTCTGTGTGGCCTAGGCTAGGACTGTTATGTTCCTTCCTAACTCAGCTCCATCGTCCAGGTGCAGCCAGCCTTAGCTGCACTGGATGGCCTTAGGCCTTCATCTATCCCCACTCCAAGCCTCTTTGGATGGGTCTTTTGCACATCTCCACTCCTCTCCCATCTCCCCTTCTTTTCTTTTTGCTTCTCCTTTCCATAGACCATTGGCAAGTAGAATCAGTTAAACACATGGAGAACTCAAACTGGCCTAATCTCTCTTCCTTCTTACACTTCCCTACCCTCCCAGCATCTTTGTGCCTGCCATTTTCTTCACCTGTAATGCTTCCTACCCCAGGCTAAAAGAAAAGAAAAAAATAAATGCTTGCATCCATATCTGATAATCTTTATCCTTCAAGTCCCAGTCTTGTTTAAAGGATGCTTCCTCTATGAAGCCCTCCTACTTTCTCCCAGCAGGATGTCTTCCCTTGTTTTCTAACTCTCTCGACCCTCTTGGGAATGCATGCTTCATGGAGGGTCCTGGTGGCCTCTTCAGTCTATTCACCTCTGTTACCTAAAGTTAGATCTCTGTCAGCTTTTATGACCTCCTACCCCAGAATATTCTCCTTCATCCAGCTTCTTTGGTCTCTGTGGACCACAGTCTTCTGATCCCCCCAAATTGGGCAATTCTGACACCTACCTACTGCCAAGGTCTTTATGAGACTCACATGGGATAGTTGTGTCAAGCGCTTTGAAACCTTAAAGTGTATATCACTCATGTATCATTCTAATGAGTTGGATCTTCCTCTGAAAATGCCCAAATACTGCTTCCAGATCATTCCCTTCCTTTATTCTTGGCTTTCATGACTATCTTCACAAGATCACACCCAATTCTCATCCCAATATGTGCCCAGAGGCCTAGCTGTTTACTGAGAGGGGAGGCCAAGGCCAAGAAAAGCCAGATAACATCTTGATTCCCCTTGGGCGTGGGGATGAAAAACACCTCTCATCAGGTCAAGAAAATGTAACTCTATTATATGTGCCCAGTGGTAGAATCGACTAAAGCTCTTCACTCTGTGATAAAATCTCGAGCATCCTAGATTCTTCCAGAGCATATTTTGTCCCAGGAGGACTGGGACTGGCGGCTTGAGATAAAACCAGTTTTGTGGCAATAGTAAGAGACCGTAGTACTCACAGGCCATGTGTTATTCACTAAATAAACCTGACATGCTATAAATGACTCCCTTTGCCAAGGGTTGTAAGCAGCATAACAATGAATGGTGGAGATTGCTTCCAGTGCAGATGTTTGGGGAGGGAGTTATTCATGAGCCTGTGATTTCCTGAACAGTGTTCTCTAGATGTCCCTTTGAGGAGGATCTGGGATGATGGGGGCTTTAATGGAGAATCTGATCTTGTGTCCTTTGTGGTTAGGGAGGGTTCCTCTTCTCAGACTCACCTAATGACAAGGTGAACCAGGACAGATGGTTTTTGTTTGAATTCATTCAGTGGCCCAATATCCCCACCCAGGCAACATCTAGCCTACAAGAACTGCTTTTTGATCAGGAAGCAGCAAGATCCAATGGAAAGAACATTGGCTCTGGAGTCTCAGGTCTCAGGTTCAAATCCCACTTCTCACATTTACTGACAGTGTTGCCAAGTGTCAGAAAAGTGATGTCTTTGGAGAGGAGTGAACAAACACATGGCCCTCAGTTTCCTGTCTCTCATAGAGGGAGAGATGAAGACAAATTCTCTGGTGGCATTGCTTTTTTGGCTTCTTGAACTTATTTCTTGGGCTGTAGTCTCCAATCAGAGCTATAACCAGGAAGTCTTATGCCTGGGGCAAATTTGATTGAGTTGAGGAGGAAGTAGGGGGAGAGGCCAGTGGTGAGGTAGGAGGTGAGGTAGCACAGAGGACTGTTGGATTGTGGGTGTGGTCACAGCAAAAAATGACAGCTTTTGCTTTAAGACTTATAAAATAGATGGAGTGACCCCTTCCCAGAAAGGTCAGCCAATCATTCTTCCCATACATAGTAGTTAGGCAAAGGGAAGAAGAACCCCAAGGTAATGGGTCTCTGAGGGTAGAGCCTAGGAGAAAGTTCTTTTGTAGACCTCAGAGATCAATGGAGGACAATATGGGGACAGGGATGTTGATACCCTGGTAAAAAAGCCCCTATTGCCCCATTCTGGTTCTGACTCTTTCCAGTCCATAAACCCTACACACAAAGATAAGGCTTTACACCCCCATAGAGGGTATAGCCAAATTAAGCACTTGACCATCCTCATTCTGTTGGAGGATGTTGAGTGCTCATTGAGCCCCAACTGATTCTCCATATAGCATTCGTTACCCTAAGTAAGAGCCTCTAATTGCTAGTTTTCTGGATTATTTAAGCAATTTGCCATTGGCCCCCAGATCCAGGCCCGATGGAGATAATGCTTCTGCACATTCTGATTCACATCCAAGGGCTTTTTCTTCCTCCTCAGGATGGGGTCAGAATGTTATTGCAGACTCTAAGAGCATTTGGCGCGGCTGGCCCCTGGCAGTGGATATGGGGATTGACTCTGTACAACGATTTCCTAAGTACTTGGATTTGTGCCAGCTGCCTGATGGGGTGAGAGTGAGTACGTCTCATGGAGCCTCTTGGCAAAACCAATTTGTCCAGCAGCACACACTTGGCAAACGCATTGGATGCCCACGTGCCTGGCATTATAGCATAAGCCCACTTGAGCTGTATTTGCCTCTGTGGGAACAAGTGAATTTTTAGGTTGGGTAAAGTAGAGCAAGAAAATACTGTTTTCCATAAGAAGGATCAGTTAGCCCTATAGTGAGCGCTTGCTGTGGGAAAATATTAGCTGTTACTTTCATTGCCATCTATTCTCAAAATGAGCTGCAGAGAGAACAGAACCACCTATGGTTTAAGGACTGAGCAGCCTATGTTGCTGTGGATCGAGCAATCAACACCTCTGGATGAGGATAATCTGGGCCAGCATCCTATTTGATAATGTAGAGAGAAGAGAAACGAAAGCCAGCTAAAATGGCAGAAAATGGATGCCAAGCACCAGCAGCACTTAAATTTAATCTGAGGGCAATTTATTTTAAGTGAATGGATCACTCCTTTCTCCAGAGGAAGATAGGAGCAAGGCCTTTGCAAGTAAAAGAGCAATCACTATCCTTTCTCTGTTCTGTGCATTCCCAACTCAAAACAGTCCAGTGGTTCATGCTTGGGACTAGAACAAAATAAGACACTCATAAACCATCTACTATATGAGAATCTAAATTCACTTGACCTTAGCATAGAAAGACTATTCAGCAAGGACACAGCATTGATTCAGTTGGGCATAGCTCCATGGTTTCCACGTCTCTCCCTGGCCTGCCCCCAGGCCCTGATAATGCCATGCTTTAGGAATTCTCAAGCACTGGGGATTTATTCTGAAGAAATGAAGAAGCCTCATCAGTGGTTCAAGCTGTAATCCTCTTTTTCAACTAGTTCTTTAGCATGATTTCACTCCCTTCTATGAAAAGAAAATGAAAAACTAGCCCCATCTTTTTGGAGTAGGCATTGCTTCGATCACACTTAAATTCCACCGCTCCTGGCTATTTTACTTTTTATCAAGGGTTTATTACATGACTGAACAAAGTGAACAAAGAGATAAAATAGGCACCAGGGACCAAAGGGAAATAGTCCCTGACTTCAGGTAGCTTACATCCTACTCTAGGGTAGAGGGTGTGTTTGTGTGTGTGTGTGTGTGTGTGTGTGTGTGTGTGTGTGTGTGTGTGTTGAAGGGAGGNTGTGTGTGTGTGTGTGTGTGTGTGTGTGTGTGTGTGTGTGTGTGTGTGTGTGTGGTGAAGGGAGGAAGAACAACACATATCCAGAAAGTCAATGCAGAATAAATACAAGCTCCCTCCCAATTCTAAATATGTGGTACTAAATGGCCTCCCTGTTTGGACAGCTCTGCCCTTTCACCTAGACATAGGGGTTTATCAAAGATGTGCCTCCTTCCCCTTGCATTCCTCTTCATGAACTGGCTGCAGTATTTCATGCCTCATGCATGGCAGCCTTCCCTGGCCTGCCTAATGCAAGGAGCAGGCCTGTTGGCATGGTTTTAGCAGCTCTCACCGCTGCACTCCCATATCCAGCATGGGATCCCGGGTGGAGATGGCTGTCTTCTTTTGAGCAAGATTCAGTTATCTCTAATCCTCGTCTTTTAGCTGCCTTTTCCTCCAGACTCTTTCTGGTTAAAATGTGTTTCCCAAAGCCATTTTTGCAGTGGATCCAGAGCCTCTTCATATCAGTCATTCTTGTCTTGGGATTTAAATCCAAGGTTGCAGATGTTCAAAGTTAGACTTTGCCAATATCTGTCTGAAAGCGTGTTCCATCCCCCATGCAGGAGATTTACAATTCCGGCCTCTTTTCTCTTTAGGAATATGACTTTTTCTCAGTGACTATCAGCATTTCAGAGTGTGCAGTGTATTTAACCTTTGATCTCCAGAAGAGAGCCATAAATAGAAGTTCTAGCACCTGGGTTGAGCATAAGCAAAGGGGTGGGAGGGAAGAGACTCTGGGGAAAGACCAGGAGGCTACTGCTAGGGAGACGCGCTGTACTGGAGGAAAGGGAGGCAGGCAGGGCCAGTTTGGGGTGGAACTCCTTCAGTTTTTACCCACATTTTCAGCCTACAACCTTCAACCCCCAACTCTTGAACCCTTTGAAGGAGGCACAGGGGAGGAGAAGAGCAGTATTCTTCCCAGGCACACCACAGGGGTGACACATGGCACAGGGACAGCCAGCCAGGGGACCAATAGCCATCCGGTGAAGGAAAGAAGCTGTATATTCTAGCTTACTAGTGCAAAGCCCCTGAACCTTGCATTAGTTACAGATCTCCTTGTGAGGTTCTTTCCAGGCTCACCTCTTAAAACAGGGAACATGGGGTCAGCTTCTATGGAAAGAAGGCTTATTTCGATCCTACTGAGTTCCTGGGGAAAATGGCCCCACGGACACAGACACAGCACAGCAAGGCCCTGCCCCCACTTCCTCTCCTCCAGTTGGAGCCTCCCTAGTAGCAATCTCCTGGACTTTCCCCAGGGTCTCCTCCCTGCTACTACCCCCATGCTTAACCCAGGTGCCAGATTTCCTATTTATGAATCTCTTCTGGAGATCAAAGGTTAATAGGTCAAGAGGAAAGGAAACTAGTCAGTATAATGCAATCATAAGAATCAATACTGACCAAGACCTAAATGCATTTAGGGTAAGGCCACACGAAATAAGCCAGTGTAAATGATGAAAATGTCAATGATGACAGTAACATTGGAAAAGACTAAAAGCATTTACCTGCAAAAGTACTTTTAAGCATACAAAATTAACAACAGAACTGATCCAATCTTTGCAAGAGCCAGATTCTGTTATGATCCCATGATACAGATGAAGAGACTGAGGCTGAGAGGAAGTTAAGGGACTTGGCTAGGGTCAAATGTCTAGTGAGTTTCTGAGGTAGGATGTGAACCCATTTCTTCCTGACTCCAAGTCTAGCATACAGTACAGTGGGCCATGAGAAGACACTCAATAACCCTCCATGGCAATGGTGCTCAATGATTTCATAAAATCATAAAATCTTGAGATTTAAAGGGAACTTAAGAGATCACCCATCCAACTCCCACATCTTTCCAGATGAAAAATATGGATGAAAGGAAAGCTTTATTTTTTTTTTTTTGCTGGGGGGTGTTGGGGAGGGGTTCTGGAAAAGAGAGGTGTAAGCCTTACTCAAACATAGATGGTGAGATAGTTTATTAAAGTTGGTAACACCCAGTACTGGGCCCAACATTCAGAGAATGTATTAGATAGATGTTTTCCTTCTTATTTAGTATTTACCATGGTGTCAGGTAGGGCTGCTCTTTTGGAAGGCAGGGTCTGCTGGGCTTGTGGTTTTGGAATCAAAAGTATATAATAAGAGGCAGCTAGGTGGCTCAGTGGATAGAAAACCAGGCCTGGAGAGAGTAGATCCAGGGTTCAGATCTGGCCTCAGACACTTCCTAGCTGTATGACCCTGGACAATTCACTTAACCCGAATTTCTTAGCCCTTACTCCTCTTCTGCCTTGGAACCAATACTCAGTATTAATTCCAAGATGGTGTATAACAATAATAATGATAATTGTTGACATTACAGATCTATAAATATATTAGATGTTGACAGAAGTGTGTTTGTTAACTAATAATTAATATTATTATAATTTTCTATTCTCATAATTCTTATTACCCCCAACTTAAATTTGACTCTAAGGTACTAGCTATTGTGCAAAGAGGAGATCTGAAGAAGAATAGTGAATCAAATAGTCAAATATTATTAGATGCTTACTATGTGCCAGGTACTAGGGAATACAGTATGAAAAGCAAAATAGTCACTGACCATCAGAATCTCACATTCTAATGATGGGGTGGGGACAGAAGTGGGAAGATAGTAGCTATACTTGATAGATATATAGAAAATACATGTTTAGTTGATGCAAGTTGACCTTGAAGGGGAAGGTATAGTTGGGACTTGGTTGTTAATGCAAAATAGCTTAATAATGAGATAATCAAGTTAATTCAACTGAAAGCCCCCAAATGGCTAACCAAAGGAATGTCCGTGGTCTTCCTAGCCAGTGTCTGGATGCTAAAGCTTGGCTTGCCTTGATAGGAAAGGTGGTCACAGTGTGGGATGATTTAGATAAAAAAGAATGTTTCAGTCTCTGGTCCAAGACAATGTGCCAATCTCTCCTCCCTCGCACCCCATGATGGAGAACCAGCACTTAGTGGAGGACAGATTTCTATCACGGAGATAGAACTTGCAAGGCTGTTCTCATGTCTGAACCAACAGGATGTGTTGACTATCTCTGATTATGGTATGTTCATGTTTTGGAAAGTATAACCCCCACAGCATGTTCCCAACTGTTGAATCATCCTAGACAGTGCTGTGATCTAGTTCTTCTTCAAAAATTCACTAGTCAGGTGTTTTTTTTTGCAGTTAGGGGTGGGGGGCGGGGAGGAGAAGGAGAGATGACTGGTAGACAAAAGCAGATTTATTCCCATTGCAGTTCAGAAGCCCCTACGTCTTTTTATTGGGGAGTATCGTTCATAGCTCTTGGTCTTCCTCTGGGCTGATCATCCTTTGGAGTCCTTCATCCCTCACCAGAATCATATTGGGGTGTGTGTGTGTGTGTGTGTGTGTGTGTGTGTGTGTGTGTGTGAAGTCCCTTCTGCTCCAAAGTATTGGAATAATAAAGAATCAGAATTGGATTGGACCCTCATAGTCCTGGTTATCTCATCCAGCCTTTTCTGGCAGAGGAAATGCCTCTACCATAGCTTTGAGAAGTGGCAAAGCAGTTTCTGAACAAGGACCTCTAGGAAGAGGACCTCATGGCTTCCGGAGATGGTAGACCATTGTACCAAATTTCAGTGAGCTCTAATTGCTATGAAGTCTTCCTTACACCACACTGAAATCTGCCTCTCTGCCTCTCCTACCCAATTCTTCTTAAAGTCCTTTTCTCTCAGATCAAGCCAAGGGTGGGGGGGGGGCAGGATTCACATGGCAATCATTCAATTTCTTGAAGGTAGGTGACATGCCCCCTTACTAAGATTTCTTGTCTCCAGGATAAACAATCTCTAGTTTCTTTGGTACCTTCATCCATTATGCATTTGGAATGATCTAAAGGCTCTTCATCACCCTGGGTCCCTCCTCCAGATGTTCTCCAGCTTATCTATGTCATTCTCAAAATGTGGCCACAGAGTTCAATATGGTGCTTGTCTAGATGTGATCTGATCAGCAAGCAGAAAGAGGGATTTTAAAATAGTAACTGAGAGAAGTGGGGAAAAAAAAGCTTGCTTGCATAGAATGTTGCTATAACCTGGAACTTTAAAATTATTTAATTATTTCCTTTAAATAATTGTTATTAATATCTTATTTTAATATTATCTTTATATCTGAATATATCCCTCCCCTCAGTGAGCTATCCCATATATATACACACACATCTGTGTGCATGATTAGTTAATAAAAAAGAGGAAAAAGCAATTCCAGAAAATTATCTCCTATGCTGATTCAATATTACATTGCTGTGGTCCCCCACCTCTGCAGAGAACTGAAGGAGATGTATTTTCTTTTCTCTGCCCAGAATCAAGCTTCTTTATTTTAAATAGACAGGATGCAGTTTCTTTGGGGAATTGTTCATATTTTCATTTTCACTTCATTTTATTGTTGTTCTCATTTTATACTGAATATTACATTTCTAGTTGACTTTAGTTCACTTTGTATCTGTTCATTTAGTTCTTCCCATACTCAGTGGAATTCTCCATGGCAATCATGTCTTTCCATTACAATAGGAGTCCATAACATTAGTCCACCACAGTTTGCTTAGTTACTCTTCCATCAGTGGGTACCTACCATAAAAAGTCCTGCTATGAATCTTTTGTATTTATAGGACCTTTCTTTTTTCACTGAGTATCTTATAGTAAATTCCTAGCAGCAAACTTTCTGGGTTAAGGGATATGGACATTTTAATGGGCACTATTTATTTTTAATTTAAAGATTATAAAAAATGTAATAATTTAAAAAAGCTCAGTTCTAATTAGTTTTCCAGAATACTTGGGTCAATGCATTTCTCCAGAGAGTATATTTAGTTTGCCTTTCCTTCTGTAACATTCTTCTCCATATTTTCTCCTCTTTGCCAATTTGCTGATTGTGTGGTGAAACTTCAGTTAGTCTGATTTGCATATCTCTTATTTTTAGTGATATGAAGCAATTATTTCATATGGCTGTTACTATTTTGCCAATATTTTCTTGAAAACTATTGCGATATATCCTTTGACCACTTAGACTTTTGGGCATGGCTTTTAATTTTTCTGTGCTTGGATTATTTCCCAGAATATCTTGAGTATCAGAATGTTTCAGAAATATTGGATAATTTTTTATCCTGTCAGCAGATTCTGTCCTTTTCCTAGCTGAAATAAATTTGTACCAAAATTTTCATGTCATCAAATTTATCGATTTCATTTTTATGACTAATAAATCCCTTGGCTTAGTTGACAGCTCTCCTCCTAGCCATTACTTAGGAAGGCACTTGATTATTTTCTTCTATTTCTTTTTCTGAAACTGTGACCAGATATTTGGGGACTTCTTATTTTTTTTTAACCTTTACCTTCCTCCTTAGAATCAATACTATGTATTGGTTCCAAGGCAGAAGAGTAGCAAGGGCTAGTCAATGGAGGTTAAGTGATTTGCCCAGGGTCACAAGTTAGGTAGTATCTAAGGCCAGATTTGAACCTAAGACCTCCGAACTCTAGGCCTGGCTCTCAATATACTGAGCTACCCAGCTGCCCTCTATTTGGGGACTTCTTAATCATATTGAATTTACTGTGGTAAATGTATATGATGTTGTTCTAAACCTAATTCCCACAACCCTTTTTTCTAGTTTTCCCATCTTTTCCTGTCAAAGAAGGAATTCTATGGCTAATACATATTTGGGGAGTTATCAAATACTGAATTTGACAGCCTTATTTATTGTATTTAATTATTTGTAATCTTTCTTCATTCTAGATATTCCACTGATCTGATTTTCTATTTTTAAACCCATGAAATAGTTTTCTAAAGTGGAGCCATTTTGATGTTAGCAAATAGAGGTAGCTTTGCAAAAAATGCAAAAAATGGGCAGTGAGGATACAAAGCTACCTCTATTTGCTAACATCCTATTTTGCAAAATGACCCTTTTATGCCTGTGCATTAGAGAGCTGTTGTTTTCTGTTTCTTTATTTGAGCATAAACGGTTCTACTCTCAGCAGTTTTTATTTGACTCTCTCATTTGTTTTGGTTACTGTTCTTAATTACATTCATTTATTCTGTGATGTTTTCGTGCTTGTACCCCTAGTATTAGATGAGGGCAGGCTTGAAATCTCGACGAATTCTCATCCTGAGAATTTAGGCTTTCTCCCAACCATGTGAAAGTGAGTGAAGTGCTCTATGGTATGTGTGAAGCAAACAGAGGGAAGTCAGCTTCTCTAGAGGAGGATGCTTTTGAGCAAAAGGGCCTCTTTGCCAGGCCCGTGGTAAGACAATGGAAGCGGCAGTGCCTGACTTCAATATAC
Source organism: Gracilinanus agilis (assembly GCF_016433145.1). Taxonomy (NCBI): domain Eukaryota; kingdom Metazoa; phylum Chordata; class Mammalia; order Didelphimorphia; family Didelphidae; genus Gracilinanus; species Gracilinanus agilis. The sequence continues at coordinate 12,493,360 of NC_058135.1, read as the reverse complement.
ATAGGCTCCTGGACCTCAGGAGAGTGCAGACTGGATTTGCTGTCATGTCAGGATTAGAGCTCTAACCTACTCGCTCGGGAAGGGCCAGATGTTAAGGAGCTGGAAAGTTCTGAACTGGGCAGGGTTACAAGTCCCTATCTGTCAGAGGTGGGACTTAAACTCAGGTCTTCCTGGTTCTCGGTTCCACTCTACTACAATGTATGTCATGCCTGGAAATGTCTGACACCACATTGCCTTTCATGTGTGAATATATCTGTATGTATAAGATGGCTATAAATATATGTCTGGATATAGATTTATGTATGGGAATTTGAATAGAGCTGGCTCCATCATTATGTATTTATGTAGATCTCACTCTCTATTACATATATATTCAAACCATCTGCCTTGATCTTCTAAATATAGCCCATGGAAGCATGTACATAAGTATGGCCATGGCAGCCCTGAGTTAACGGCAGGAACATCCACTGGAGCTCGGGCCAGCTTGCTGCCTTGTGTTTTGCAGGGAGACAAAGTCCAGAGCTGCAAACAGCAACTTCTTCAAAATGAAAATGCTGGGCCTGAAGCCCAAGGCAGTCTGTGGGCTTAGGAGGACTCGTCCTGGCAGGGAGCTGACTGACTCTGACTTCACAGCAAAGTGGGCTGGCCGCTCTAAGCTCAATCATGGCGGCATCTCAGGTTTCTACTAGGAGAGAACAGTTTTCTAGAGATATTTATTATAGAAAGCTGCTGCATATTCTTCTTTTTTTTTCTTTTCAAAGTCTTACCTTCCATCCTAGAATCATTACTATATATTGGTTCAAAGGCAGAAGAGCTATGGGGGCTAAGTGTCTTGCCCCAGGTCACACAGCTAGGAAGTGTCTGAGGCCAGATTTGAACCCAGGACCTCCAATCTCTAAATGTGGCTCTCAATCCACTGAGCCATCCAGCTGCAGGCTGTTGCATATTCTTGATAGCATTTATTTCCCCTCCAACCCTCCACTCTACCTGTTTTCTAATCTGTAAAAAGGAGAGAGAGAGAGAGAGAGAGAGAGAGAGAGAGAGAGAGAATGAATGAATGGAGAGGAGAGGAGAGGAGAGGAGAGGAGAGGGGAGGAGAGAGTCTTTTTCAGCTCAAGATCTCTGATCCACTGTTGTTAAATCATTTTAGTCATATCTCACTCTTCATGATGCCATTTCGGGTTCTCTTGGCAAAGATCCTGAAGTAGTTTGCTATTTCCTTCTCCAGTTAATTTTAAAGATGAGGAAATGGAGACAAGTGGCATGAAATGACTTGCCCAGGGAGGGTCACACAATTCCTATCTGAGGCCAGATTTGAATTTAGGAAGGCGAATCTTCCTGACTCTATTCTTATCTTCTTCACTCCCTAGCTGCCCCATGTCAATACAACTTTCAAAGTCCCTTCAAAACATGAGTTTTCTGTTGTACCTCCTTCCCCCCAACTCCAGTTTTGTGCTCAGTTATAAGATCATTATTTCTGGCTTAAGTGGGATAGAAGGGGTTTTGTTCATCTGGGGACTTCTCAAGCCATGCTTTGGCCTCTTGTAAAAGTAAGGTAAACTTGACCGACCCTTGACAAAGCTAAAGGCACGCTGTTGGTTCCTCCTCCCATTAATATTTTCTTTGCCCCTAGTTCCCAAGTGCTGCTACAGAGTTAAAACAGGTTTTCAGTTCTATCATAGCTAAGATATAGTGCCAGAGAGGACCTTTGTAGCCATTTAGTCCTGTCTTTTCATTTTACAAATGAGGAAACTGAGACCTAGGAAGGTGCTGTTACTTGTTCCAAGTTAGCCAAGGAGTAAGTTTGTGGTAGAACAAGTCAGACCTAGGATCTCTGCCTCCAGATCCAGTACTTGATGTCTTCTCTTCCATGACACCTTGCTGTTTTCTTGACTAGACCTGGTGCTCTATTGGCAGCAATGGTGGTAATATCAGGGTAGAAGTCAGAAGATGCCAATCCTATGGTGACCTGCCTTTTCCAAATGCAGCACAAGTATATATTGTGGCCATCCATCTGGACCTAAGAGTTTGCAAGTGTTCTCTTCGGTCCTTTTGTAGTAATTTTCACTTCTTACACTCATTAGGCAATAAAGACAAATTCAGTCATGGAATGAGACAACAGTAATTACAAATGACTAAACACATGCAGGAAAACACCAACATAAAACTACTTGGTACAGCATTTGAGAACAGCTACAAAAGGAGGGAGGTTGGGAGGGAAGGAAACTACGTGAAATACGTGTTTGTTTTTAACTGGAGGAAAAGCTCATTTTTAGGCTAGATCCCATTTGAAACAGAAACGGGGATAATAATGACACTTATTGAGAGATTCAAATGAATAATGTATGTGAAGTAAACTTTTGAGTGCCATGGAAATGGGGTTTCTTAGGGAAATATTTCCCCTTTTAACTTACTTGTTTCACTAAAATAGCCAGCTTGCCTGCCCTCCCCCATTAGAGAAGGGCATATTTCACAAAATATATACAAATATACACATACACATGGAAAATATGCTGTTTCTATTTATCACTTCTTTGTGGGTGGATATACACATGCCATTCATCAAACAATATTTCCATTGCTGGATATAATGTTCTCTTGTTTCTGCTCATTTCACTCTTCATGATTTCATGCAGATCTTTCCAGCTTTTTCCAAAATTAACCTAGCCATCATTTTTTTTTTAAAGATTTTTTTTTAAACTCTTAACGTCTGTATATTGACTTATACGTGGAAGAGTGGTAAGGGTAGGCAATGGGGGTCAAGTGACTTGCTCAGGGTCACACAGGTGGGAAGTGTCTGAGGCCGGATTTGAATCTAGGACCTCCCGTCTCTAGGCCTGGCTCTCAATCCACTGAGCTACCCAGCTGCCCCCTAGCCATCATTTTTTGTGATCAAATGGCATTCTGTCATAATCATATGGCACAACTTATTTAGCCATTTTCTAATTGATGGGTGTGCCTTTCATTTCCAGTTGCTTGCCACCATGGAGAGAGCTGCTAGATATATTTTAGAACATCTAGATTCATTTACTTTTTCCCTGATCACCTTAGGAAATAAACCTAATGGTGATATTGTTGGGTTAAAAGGTAAATAGAGTTTTATAATTCTTATGATATCTTAATGTCGAGATCATGTATCCATTTTCATCTTTTGTTGATATATGGTAGAAGGTATTGGTCTATGATCTTGTTTTCACCAGACTGCTTTTCAGTTTTCTCAGCAATGTTTACCAAATAGTTAATTTTTATTCCAAAAACTTGAGTCTTTACTCTTATCAAACACAAGGATATTGTCATATTTTACAACTGTTTGCTGTATGTCCATTATGTTCTTCTGATCTACTTTTCTATTTCTTAGCCCATACCAGATAGTTTTCATTATTACTGCTTTTATAACATATTTCAAAATCTGGTATTGCTAAACCTCCTTCCTGAATCCTTTTTAAAATTAATTTCTTTGATTTTCCTGACCTTTTGCTTTTCCAAATGTACTTTTATTATTTTTTCTAGTTCAATAAAATGTCAATTCTGCCTGAACTAATCTACTCATTCAATGCCATCTCAATGAAATTATCACAAAAATTGTTTCCCTCTTGGGTAAGTTCACTCTCAGTTTCTTGGGTTCTGGTTTTGAGCCCAATCCCTGTATTTTGGGGAGATACATTCTAAGATCTATCATGGATGGCTTAAATGGTGGTTGTAAGCAAACACCTACTGATAAAAATGAGTAACAGAACCAGCAGATACAGGGGGCTAATTATTACAGTAAATAAGGCACTTGATAATGTACAACAAATGTGATCTGTGAGAACACTAGATTTAGACAAATTGTGCATGGGAGTTTGGGGATGGGCACAAAGGAGGATGAGTCTTATAATGGACTGGTAGTTTTCACCATGTCATAGCTTGTACTTGGCAAAAAGTTCAAAATTTGTGAGTCATTTGAAATTTTTTTCTGGAGTTTTCTAAATTTTTTCTTCATTTTCCTGTGGTTCATTATAAATATAAGCCAATATCAGAAATCAGGGGATATGGGAGCACCACCCAAATCAGCAGATAGAGGGGCACAACTGTGCCTATTTCTGTGTTAGTTGTCTAACCTGTGTACTCTGGTGTGACACAAAGGCAGCCAGTTCCACATGCATGGTGTTCCCTCCCTCCCATACTGGCCCCTACTATAGCCCAGTCTACAATGGAGTCATCTTGACAAAGGGGATGCTCTTACTTCCTGTTAGAGGTGACAGTGATGGACTGGTCCCAGAGCCCACGATGGCACCTAAATGGCATCATTCAATTAGAGCAGCTGGGAGAACCAAAGACTGCTGAGTTAAACAGCTTGCTTTACTGAGTGATTAATGCAGTTACAAAAGCAATATCTGGTTTCTGAGAGGAACCTTTGATGGAGTTGAGCTTTGTGACAGTTGCTGAAGCACACAGAATGTCTTTGAACTCCACAAAATGGAAAAATGGAAAGGTTCCCATCAGGCCAAGGGATGGGAGGAAAAGTGATTCAAGTCTTTGACCAACTTCAAGTAGGCAGCCCCTTCTTCTCTGACACACTGTTGAGGACTTCCCTGAGAAGAGTATTCTGTGATCTTTTCTCTTTGCTGTTGCCACTTGGAAAAGGGTTAACAAGAGTGTGATTTTTGTGTTTGTGATATCTATGTACCTATGTTGGCAAGTCTGTGCTCTGAAAAAAAAAAACAACTATATTTCCTTAAGGTGAAAGAAATGTTCCAGTAGAAACTCATAGTTCAAATTACGCTCAAAGCAGATGCTCTTGTCTGCATACTTGTCAAAGAAGAGATTTTGACATATATTGAAAACTGGCCTCATTAACGAGCCCAGTATTATGTCCCTCCTAGGCTGCTCCCAGGAGCCCTCACTTCTAGACTCCTGGAGAACTATCCCATTTGGGACTATCTCATGACAATGATTTCTGAGCCTATGTAATAAAAATGTAGCAGTTTCTAATGTTGAGATCCCTCGAAAGAATCAGACCATTGGCTTGGAATTTCACCTTTTGATTTTTTTAGAATTCAGATATCTTTCAGGCAAGCCATTTAGCTGTCAGACTGAAGAATCCATGGGGAAGATAAGTTTTGGTCCAGGTACCCAATTTGGAAAATGGAACATCCTTTGATTCTTCTTCCTGTAAATGGGAATAAAACTCATTTGTAACAAAAGTCAATGGAATATGACTGTTTCACAGAGACTTTCCTGAGTGTCTCCTTGAGGACATTTATCAGAGACTGTCAACATCTTAAAGGTGACCTTGGTGTGTCCCAACGTCTGCTGCCTCTCTCCTTTTCAGCTAGCCTGACATTTTTAACCTTCCAAATAGACACTGAGATCCTTGACCTTTTTTATGTCTTGAACCTCTTTTGGCAATCTAGTGAAGCTTTTGGATCCCTTCTCAGAATAATGATTTTAAATATGTGAAATTAAGATATATAGCTTACAAAGGAGATTAAAATACAAGTATCCAGATATTGGGGACAAGGGAGAACAAGTTCATGGATCCCAGATTAGAATGCTTGAGAGAAAGCTTTGTTAGCAGATAGGCTTCCCTTGTCTCCTCCACACTCTAGTTGCAGACACCTGCAAGTGAAGAGGTGTGGCCTTGCCTTAAACATGGCAGAAGAAACAAACTACCTGGAACTCAGGGTAGCTACCCAAATGGGAATTCTTGAATTCATTAAATGTTAGAAAAGTGGTTTCACTGCTTGTATTTCCCCTGCTTCATTCACTTCTACCTGCAGTAAATGGAGTCTGGATCCATGGAGTAAGTTGAAGGAGAATAAAGAAAATCATGTTAATTCTGGAGGTGGGAAAATCTTGTCCAGTCTGCATATTTTCCCATGTGTTGTTGGACTACAGAGTAATGCCAGCCACAGTATCCATGCCCATGAGCAAATGCTACTACAGAGAGAGCATGCATATAGCAATAACTTGCATTTTGATGGGTAGCAATATCTTTTAAATTGTTTTTGACTCAAACCTATGTTATATTGGCATAGGGAACTCCCAGAGAAGAAACTCCTCATCCAGCTCAGGTTGGCAAGCTTTCTTTTTATATTGTTTTTGAGCATAGTTGGGAAGCTCTGAGAGGTTCAATGGCCTGCCTAGAGTGACACAGTACACATGTAGAAGAAGTGGCAAGTCTGGGTTTTCCATGGCATGAAGCCAAGCTATCAGTTGACTTATTTAGCCATTTTCCATTCAGTCCAACAATCAGCTTGAAAGCAGCTTCCCTGGGTACTTCGTAGTACTGGGCATAGAAGAGGTAATGCCACAATGACAAATCCTTGTGTCTTGACCTCAGAGAGCATTTGTGAGATGACTCTAATGCGAAGGGGGTCTATACAAATGCCAAAGGGTGGTTTGAGATGCTCTGAAACACTAAGGCAGGGAACATGCTGTGAAAGTTAATAAAATGGAAGCTCCTTGCATTCAAGACCTCCACCTCATCTTTGGTTTTTTTGTCCCAGTGCTCAATAAAGCGACTTTCATAAAGTAGGTGCTTAATAAATTATTGTCGAATTGAATTAAATTGGAGAAATTTCTTTGAACTAATATGAAATAAGCTAACAAACTTTTGGAATTGGTAACTCTTAATTCTGGTATGACTTGATTTGATGGAAAATTATTGAACTTTCTTTTATTGATGAAATCTTGTATTAGCTGTTGGGAATATACAAACATGCAAAATGGCCAAGTCCTTTCCTTCAATGAGCTTACAGACTAATAATAGTGGGGAGGGCATGTGCATAGGATACAAGGTAGAAGATGATGAGGACCATCGGAAAATATAGATTGAATATTTAAGTACAAATTGAAAAAATAGAAATCACTTTTAACTGGGGTGGATTAAAGACATCATGGTACAAGCAGGGGCTTCATTTTTATCTTGCCTTTCATTAGGGCTCTGCTCCCAAATGGCAAAGGAAGACTGATTCATTTGTGCAATACCAACTATATAGGCAAAAGCATTTTCTTCATGATCTTGAATTGTGAACCTCAAAAGTTAACCTGGAGAATTTCTCACAAGTCACATGTTAATTGTTTCCACAGATTGGATATAGAATTCTTTTTCTCGATGTTTATTAGTTGATGGTGAGACAAACAGTATGGCTGATAAGGATCCTCCTTCCTAGTAGATGATCTTGGATGCACTTAAAGACCAATGGTAGAATGCCATCCATCCCTGAAGAGCATATAGGGGCTTCCCCACTTTTCTACCAGGGCTTCTCAGACTTAATGGACCCTCTAGGTCCATGTAATCCTTATTATCTTCACACCTACTTATATGGGTAGATGGGTATGTAAGAATCATGAATCATATGGATCTAGCTCCATCAATGTGACCAAGAATGATGTTTTGGTGGAGTCCAAATCTATGAGGAAGCAAGATAGAGAAAGTGAGGAAGGCACATTGTAAACTGTGGGCATATGGTAGCATGGGGCAGGTCCACTGTAGTCTTTTACTCACTTTTATCATCTATAATTGGCTATTGATAATACTCTCCCAAAATGCTCATGGTACAGTGCCCTGATGCTAATCTGTAGGTGTCCTGTAGCCTAGAAATGCCAACTAAATATGTCATCAAAGACTTTCAGGGAAAAAAAAAGACTTGTTTCAAGAGAATGATCTGTGGGCTTAGAATGAGTTAAGAAATATAGTTGGATATCATCCAATGGAGAGAGAAATACTCATACTGGTCCCAAGGATAATGGGTTATAAAAGTTGGGAAGTAACATGAAGGCCTCATTCCTGACAAGAAAAGACCTCCTTTCTCACTTTATACCTTTGTGGCACTGCTTAAGTAAAGTAATTCTATGTTAAATTCCAAGGCCCAGGGAGAGAGCCCTTTCTTCTACTAGGACATATTCTAGTTTCTCCCTGATACAATCCTCAAAGAAAAGAGCAATTACCCTGTCAATATTTAAACTTGGCATACCTGTTCTAATTTTTTGCTTGTGGGAACTTTTCCATCCATCCAGCTGAGCATGTAGGAAGAAACCATCTGGATTGTGCTATCAAAAAATAGGAAAAGAGAGGGGTGGCCAACAACCAGGACTGGGGCAACTCCTTCATTTTATCATTAGCAATTGATGTCTGGAATGGGAATTCTTGTGGACTTGACTTGCATGGGACTTGGACAAAAGCATTTTAACTCATCACTGATTTTTTTTTTTAACCCTTGTACTTTGGTGTATTGTCTCATAGGTGGAAGATTGGTAAGGGTGGGCAATGGGGGTCAAGTGACTTGCCCAGGGTCACACAGCTGGGAAGTGGCTGAGGCCGGGTTTGAACCTAGGACCTCCTGTCTCTAGGCCTGACTCTCACTCCACTGAGCTACCCAGCTGCCCCTCATCACTGATTTTTATCTGAAGTGGTATTCAAACCTTCCTCCTCTCTAGGCAGCCCCACAGTGGAAAGAAGTTGGTATCAAAAGTAACATATCCATGGAAACTCTAGAAATATCTTTTTATCCCTTTAGTGTCCCCAATAGCTTTAGAAATGTAATTGATTTTCCTGTGAATCACTAGGTCCTGTTTAGACTGTTCACTTTTTCAACTGCTTTTTGTGGGGGGAGGGAGTAGATTTTTTTGTTTACATTTGCTAGACTTTGTGGTATTCTTTATGATTTACCAGCTGCAGTGTAAGCTGCTAGGGAGCCCAGAAAGATGATGATCCAAATGCCTCAACCTTTCCACTGGGAACTGAGGATGGAAGTCAGAAAATCAATGAAGGAAATAACAAAAAGCATAGATTCTGTCTTCCATCAATGTAAAAGGAGGCAACTGAAAAATTATCATTTTAGTAAAGGTACTTACTACTTCCTGGTCCTACAGCCTGAATTATAGAGCAGCTACAAGACACAAAGAGCCAGGAGTGGGGCAGAGAAGGGGAGGTTAGTGGGAGGATAGGGGAAGAGGCCAAGATGGTGGCTCTATCTATTTAGACTGACTGAATAATAAGAAATTTTGGATGCTATGTCCTTAGGAATCAAGGAGGGGGGATTCAATGATTCCTACCCCACACATTTAATTATAATAGTTACCCATTACTATTCAAGCCTGAATGTCTTTACTGGGAAATGACTCAACATATTTCATCATGAGTTGACCCATTTTCTTTAGAAGTGCTTGGATCAGGGCCATTTTTCTTATTAATGTTAAATTGAAGTTGCTGAGCTACTTTATATATGTTTCCTCTTAAAAATGATGGTCAGAACTATTTCAACTGAGAGGCAGGACCAAATGCATTTGTCACATGCTCTTTGAATAATTTGATGGACAAAAGAACAATATGAAATCATTCTCACTAGAACTCATAGGAAGAACCATAAAAATAAGAACTAGCTCTACATGCCATATTGTAACTGGGAAAATACTTTCCCAGAAAGGAACTGAAGGTGGGAGAGTGAAGGGACTTCCAATGGCCACCCATCTTAATGACAGAGGCAAGTTTTCTTGCCATTTCTATCAATTATACCACACTTCCTTTATAAAATAAAAAAATACTTGTATTTTTGTCTTATTTATACAGTGGAAACAACTTTTTTATAAAGTAAAAATTTTAAAGAAAGATAAATTAACTTCTATAAACTGGAAAAAATAAAAAACAATTTGGCTCATTAAAGGTGCTTAATATCTGGGTAGCTCAGTGGATTGAGAGCCAGGCCTAGAGACAGGAGGTCCTAGGTTCAAATCTGACCTCAGCCACTTCCCAGCTGTGTGACCCTGGGCAAGTCACTTGACCCCCATTGCCTAGCCCTTACCACTCTTCTATTTTAGAACCAATACACAGTATTGATTCTAAGGCAGAAGGTAAGGGTTTTTAATTTTTTTTTTGAAAAGTGCTTAATATCATTGGTGATCTTCCTGGTCTTTTGGAGGGTATTCTAAAGCAAGGAGGATGAAATGTCCATAGACCCTTACTCAAAGTAGTGTCAGCTTTCCATCTGAGATTTGAGAGAATGACACCCAGGGAAACTACCCAAGTACAGATCATTTGTAGCATATTCTAAGAATTGGCTGCCCAGGTTCCCTGTATGCTCAATCCATGTAGTACTCAGATAACTTTCAGGTTCCAAATGTGGTCTCTAGTTGTAGACAAAGAAAGGTTCCAAAGGACTGGACTGCTTTTTTTTTTTTTTATTTTTTTTTTAATTTTTACTTCATTTAACATTTATTAATAATCATTTTTAACATGGTTACATGATTCATGGTCCTATTTTCCCCTTCACCCCCCGCACTCCCCCCACCCATGGCCGACGCACTTTTCCACTGGTTTTGTCATGTGTCCTTAATCAAGACCAATTTCCCAATTGTTGGTGGTTGCATTGGTGTGGTAGTTTCGAGTCCACACCCTCAATCATGTCCACCCCGACCCATGCGTTCAAGCAGTTGCTTTTCTTATATGTTTCCTCTCCTGCAGTCCTTCCTCTGAATGTGGGTAGCATTCTTTACCATAAATCCCTCAGAATTGTCCTGGGTCATTGCATTGCTGCTGGTACAGAAGCCCATTACATTCAATTTTACCACAGTATATCAGTCTCTGTGTACAATGTTCTTTTGGCTCTGCTCCTTTCGCTCTGCATCAGATCCCGGAGGTCTCTCCAGTTCGCCTGGAACTCCTCCAGTTTATTATTCCTTTTAGCACAATAGTATTCCATCACCCGCATATACCACAGATTGTTCAGCCATTCCCCAATTGAAGGACATACCCTCCTTTTCCAGTTTTTTGCCACCACAAAAAGCGCAGCTATAAATATTTTTGTACATGTCTGTTTATCTATGATCTCTTTGGGATACAAACCCAACAATGGTATGGCTGGGTCAAAGGGCAGGCATTCTTTTATAGCCCTTTGAGCATGATTCCAAATTGCCAGCCAGAATGGCTGGATCAGTTCACAACTCCACCAGCAATGCATTAATGTCCCGATTTTGCCACATCCCCTCCAACATTCATTACTCTCCCCTTCTTTCATTTTAGCCAATCTGCTAGGTGTGAGGTGATACCTCAGAGTTGTTTTGATTTGCATTTCTCTAATTATTAGAGATTTGGAACACTTTCTCATGTGCTTATTGATACTTTTGATTTCTTTACCTGAAAATTGCCTATTCATGTCTCTTGCCCATTTATCAATTGGGGAATGGCTTGATTTTTTATACAATTGCTTTAACTCCTTGTATATTTGAGTGATTAGACCCCTGTCAGAGTTTTTCGTTATAAAGATTTTTTCCCAATTTGTTGTTTCCCTTCTGATTTTGACTA
>NC_058135.1:12481719-12482016 GCF_016433145.1 Gracilinanus agilis | reverse complement strand
TAAAGTCTTTCCTTTCCCAGAGATCTGACAAGTATACTATTCTGTGTTCACTTAACTTATTTATAGTTTCCCTCTTTATATTCAAGTCATTCACCCATTCTGAATTTATCTTGGTGTAGGGTGTGAGATGTTGATCTAGACCTAATCTCTCCCATATTGTTTTCCAAATTTCCCAGCAGTTTTTGTCAAATAGTGGATTCATGTCCCAAAAGTTGGGCTCTTTGGGTTTATCATACACTGTCTTGCTGATGTCATTAACCCCAAGTCTATTCCACTGATCCTCCCTTCTATCTCTTA
>NC_058135.1:12376629-12476725 GCF_016433145.1 Gracilinanus agilis | reverse complement strand
TTGAGATATTTCATGTTTCCTTCTATTTTATCAGTCTTTTGACTTTGTTTTATTTGTTCTTGTTGTCTTGAGAGATCATTGGTTTCTAAATGTTCGATTCTAGCCTTTAAGGACTGGTTTTCGGCTTTAATGTTTTGGTTTTCGGCTTTAATGTTTTGGTTTTCCTTTTCAATCTGGTCATTTTTGGTCTTCAGTTGTCTTGTCTCACTTTCCAATTGCGAAATTCTGCCTTTTAAACTGTTATTTTCTTGCCAGATTTCTTCCATCTTCCTTAGCATTTCATTTTTAAACTCTTCCATAACTTGTGGCCAGCTTTCATTTTTTTGGGGAGGTTTGGATTTTTGTTTTCCCTCCTCTGTTGTCTGGATTTTCTCTGTGTAGAAGTTGTCCAGTGGTCCAGAGTTTCTCTTGATGGTCTTTTTCTTCTGGATTTCCTTATTGCTGGCCATTGTTAGCCCCGCCCCTTTTCCTCTTTGTCTTTGCACTTCGGGTCTGCCTGGGCCTTGCAAGCTTGGGGGGGAGGGGGCCTCCGGTCTCCTTGTCCTCTGGGTCAGGCCTCCTGGTAGTTCCCGGTCTGCCCCTCTGCCCGAGGTTCCTTCAGCAGTCTTTGGGGCTGCTTCCACAGCCTCGCTCCGGTCTGCACCGGGTCCTCACTGGAGGTCCAAGCCTGGGCTGGAGATCGTTATCCAAGCCTAGGGCACTGCCTTTGCCTGCCCTGCTGCTCTTAGCGCCCTGCTTTCACCCCCGCAGAAGGTAGTGAAAGTCCGTGGGCTGGAGATCTTTATTTGCCCCTGAGGCGATGCCTTCAGAGCTTGGGAAAGGCTGAGGTTTAGGGGCCTTTGTCCTGGCCGGAGGCGGTGCCTTCACCCACGTGGGCGCTCAGGGAGAGTCCCAGCCACCTGGGGTCCCTTGTCTTGCAGCGCACAGGTACGGGCTCAGGGGCTGCCAGTGATTTTCTGGTTGCCCCAGTCCTGTTTACCTGCTTGTGTGGTGTGGGGGGTGGGGGAGGGGCTTCTTCCTCTCGTGTTTTAGTGTGAACTGTTTCACCCCTTTAAAGTGTGGAAATGCCCCGATTCTGCGTACCTTCAATGCTGCGCCCTGTTGTGGGGTTCCTTCGTTCCTCTGGACTCGTTTTTATTTCCCCTTGAGGGGTTCTGTGTGGTTCGGTCAGGAGAGATCGAGCAGCTGCTCCTTACTCTGCCGCCATCTTAACCGGAAGTCCAGGACTGGACTGCTTTAACAAATAGCCAGTCGTCTACTTGTCCTCTATAATTTAGATGCAGAAAACTCAGGGTTTTCATTTCCACTTAGTGTCTTCCAGTAAACTGGTAGAGATAGATGGATTGATGGTTTGTAATTATTGATGGGGTACAATTAAATGATGTTTAGAGTTGCACTTTTCAGAAGTACCTGTCATCTTTGTAAAAAATTTGATCTTTGGACAACCTGGGCTACATTAACTACACACTTTCATTGGAAAAGTGAGAAACTATAGTTGTTCTGGGAGACACATCAATGCGTCTACTTGGTTTTGATGAACTACTTTTTGTTCCTCATTTTTCTAAGGGAAGGATCTCTGGACAAGGAAGAAGGGAAGGACATATTTAGAAATAAAAGTGAGGTTTTAACCAAATGTAGCAATTTGAAAACACTGCATTTCATATTGGGAAAGGTTTAAATTGGAAAATTTCATTAATCATATAAGAGAGAGAAAATAAATTGAAGGAATAACTATGCAATGACCAGAAAATTATGAAGTCATCCACATTCCATGATAGGCTGGCATTCATATCTCCCACCTCTGTGAGTATACACATACAAGCTTTACTTCATGCCTGGAATAGTCTTCCTCCCCTCTACTTCATGGAACCTTAGTTCCCTTCAAACCTTATCTTAACTCCTTACTGCTTTACACTTATTTTGTATGGATATTGCATTTACTGTTTTGTCAACATGTCTCTCTCTCTCTCTCTCTCTCTCTCTCTCTCTCTCTCTCTCTCTCTCTCTCTCTCCCTCCCTCCCTCCTCCTTCTTTCCTACCAGTGTTAGGAAATTGAAATGACAAGTTCCAGAAGTTTTATCTGAAGAATAGCACCAAGATATCCACATCTTTCAGGCCTGAGCACATCCTGCTTCATATTTGTCATTTACAAGCAGGCTTGATTGAATAGAGGTCCCAGCACATTTGATCCTTTCTGTGTTCTGTCTTTAGTTCATCCACAGATGGCCAATAAAAGGCATAGGAAGTTTCATCAGTGAAATTAGTGATTTCTTGTTTATGGGGAAGGAGATGCATTGAAAGCCTGTCATTCTAGATTTGTGGGCTTTCAGCTATACTTTTAAAAAAATTACAGCCATAGAATTTATTGGTTTACTTTCTTAAGGGAGAAAAACAGTGTCTGTTATTTTATAATATACATACATATGTGTATGCATATACACATCTATATATTTGTGTATGCATACATTTACATATGCATGTATTTAAACAATCAGCCCAGACATGTTTCTCTTATAGTTGCTTAAGTTCCCAATTGTTCATGCTTTTAACAGGGTATGCCTTTCAGGCCTGGGAATCAATGAGTCCTGAGTGACTTGGGGTATACATGATTGCTAATGTAGTTTTCAAGAACAATTAAAATTGGAATCAATTTTTCTCAGGCTTATTAGTCTCCTCATTTCACATTGTTCCTAAATTGCTACATGTGGCCTTCCATCCAACACTGTGCTACATCCCATGCCTTGCTTGCCTTTTTCACATCTGCTTTGCAGAATCCTTAGCTTCCTTTAGAGATCAGCTCAAATTCCAAATCTTCCAGACCTATCCTGTCTCCCTCCAGTTTCCCAGTCTCTCAACCCTGGAAATTATTTTGTAGCTACTTTGTATGTATTTTATGCTCCCTTTCTTTTCAGTGATCATGTTCTTTTCTTCAGTAGAATGTAATTTCCTTGAATTCAATTCAAATCAACAAACAATTTTTAAATGCCTACTATGTGCCAGGCACTGTACTGAGCATTAGGGGTCCCAATATTGAAGTCCTTTGAAGGCAGGGAATAGTTTTCTCTTGTTGTATTCCTGGCACTTTTGATGGTGCCTGTCATTTTATTAGTTCTTGCTGAGTGAGTGAATCAATGAATGACTGTGTCTTTGGTCCTCTTTTCATGAATATAGCTCATGAGCTAATATGAAAACTACAGATCATAATGAGAGTTTTTATGTAGAACAATTTGCTCTGGTGGAGTGGTGAGGTCCCCATCACTGAAGATCCTGAAGTAGAACCTGACTTCTCGAGTAGATTTTTTTCAGAGGCAGCGATTGCACTGGATGATTACTGTGATACTTTCTGCCTGGGAGACAGGCTGTGTGTGATGCCTCCCTTTGTTTCTCCTCTCTTCCTCCAACCCAATACTTAATGAGAAAAGTATTTCAATGAAAATTATTTCAAGAAAAGTATTTCAATCTCTCTCTCTCTCTCTCTCTCTCTCTCTCTCTCTCTCTCTCTCTCTCTCTCTCTCCTCTCAACAACAAAGGGATATTTTTTTCAAAAATTTGACTCCAGGGGCTTTTGAGTGCTTATCCCTAAGCTGATCTGCTCAAGGAGGGGCTGCCTCTCCATTTACAAAAGATATTGATTCTTAAATTACTTTTGTTTCTGGACCCTTGACCTCAACACCATCAAAAAGGAGGAAAGAAAAACAAGAAAAGAGGACAAACCTGCTAGCAAACTCCATGTGTATCCTAGGTCCTTTGTCCTTTTAGAGCAATCAAAGGATGAATGGACTTAAATGCTTCAAAATTCTCCCCAACTTGATGGATCCATTCTTCAGACACAGTGGGTCAGGAGTAGACCTAAACTTTGGCATTTCCAGCTCTTCTGTTTGGGTTGCTAGATCTTGGGCCCCTCTCTTTTACTTGTCCTTTCAGTCAGTTGTGCTGACTAGTGGCTGCAATGGTACCATGCAAATCAAATTAGCAATCCTGCATTTTCTTGGGATGGAGAACTGAGTCCTCCTTTCACTTACTGTCTTGGCCCTTTTAAGACATGCAGACTATGGATCCCTCAGTTCTTCTAATGGACTTCTGTATGGAAATCATGTTAAAAAAACATAAGATCTATACTATGAGGCTGTTCCATTTGACTAAGATCAAGAAAACTAATTGTTTCTGTTGCCAAATGTATCTTCTTGCAGCTCTCTCTCTCTCTCTCTCTCTCTCTCTCTCTCTCTCTCTCTCTCTCTGTGTGTGTGTGTGTGTGTGTGTGTGTGTGTGTGTGTGTGTGTGTGTGTGTGTTGGTGTTCATTGGAAGATTGTGGAGAGATGGACTACATGTGACATTGTCTGAAAAGAGAAAAGTTGTTCCAAGCTAACTGATCTGCTAAATTCACATTGTGAATAACCCGAGACTTGTACCATTCATTCAGTTAATCCCTCTTTGTTATTGTTGTTAAGTCATTTTAGTTGTGTGCAACTCTTTGTGACCCATTTGAGGTTTTCTTGGCAAAGATTCTGGAATGACTTTCCATATCTTTCTCTAGCTCATTTTACAGAGAAGGAAACTAAGGTGAGTGGAGTGAAGTGATTTTTGGAGGGGTCACAGAATATATATGGCTGGATTTGAACTCCTTCCTTCCTCATCTAGGACCAGCATTCTATCCACTGTGCCCCTTAGCTACTCCTTAATCCCTCTTTATGAACAGATGGTAAGATAAACTAGACTGCCATGTTGTTTTTTTCTGTGGCATGATAGTAAGAGGAGAAAAGAAGTTAGGGAGGGAAATAGAAAAGGCAGATTATAAGGATTCATAGCCACAGTGAACCAACTATGGACTTATGTCATTAGGAACTGAGAGTCAGTTCAGAAATTAGCTGCCTTGAACTGGACTATTGTTTTAATTAGCTGATCTGACATCATTTCAACTAGGAATTTTATTAATATGTTCTTTTAAAAATCTTTTCTTTCTGAGTTTTTCAAACATTCTATAAGAGAATAGAGATGAAAGACATTTAGAGAAGAAAGGATAGCCATTAGGAGGAAGCATGTTCTATACTTGGAAACAATGTTTATTCATCATTTGATAAATGGTACCTTTCAACCAGTTAATCTGGGCAATTTATACCAATTATTAGACAGAGCAGAATCTTCCCTCCCTTGCATTAAGGTAAAACTGATGAAATTACCATTCTATTGATTTGTATTAATAATTTATTGCTTAACAGGGACAACAGTTACCTAGCATAAGACAGAATTCTGTAGTGCTTGGAAGTAAACTCTTGCTTGTATCTATGATTATGGCATAGAGAAAAGAGAGAGGCTAACAGATCTAAATTACAAAAAGAAGCATTGATTTTGGCATCTGGAGATTGGATTTGGATCCTAAGTTTGATGTGAAGTATGACCTTAGATACATTACTTCTTTTGGGTGGGGCTTAGTAAAATGGCAGAGTTGAATAAGATGGATAGTAGTACCCTCTTTAGCACCTCTAAATAGTAGACCTAAAAGAAGCATTTAAAATTCCACAGGTAATAGTACAGCTCTTAGGCATTCCTTCTGTCATCCTTCATCTTTTTTCTGATGCTACATCTCCTAAAGGCTAGTTATTGCATCATTGCTTTTGCATTAGCCATCATGGGAAATACCTCACAGCTAACTTACACTCAGTGTTTCTTCACTAAACTTTGGATTCGTGTGCTTTTGATTCTTGAGAAATTGTAGCATTTCAAGATTTACAGTCATATACCAGGACAATATGAGGAAAAAAAGGAGTTTTCTATCAGGAACATGCTAGTACTTTACAGTTGTTAGTTTCCTCGCCTGTAAATTGGGGAGAATGATAGCATCTACCTTCCAGGATTGTTGAGAGCATAAAATAATATTTACAAGGTACATTATAAATCATTAAGCATTATATGGTTGCTAGTGACTATTTTATTACTATTATTATCACCTGATTATATTTGTCCCATTGATGGAACTTGTCACTTGCTTTGTTAATCCATTCCAGCTCTGGCATTCCCTTTCCTTTACTCCCTAAGAAGAACACATCATCTTTTTTCCCCTTGAGTTTCTCTGGATAAATGAGGGAGTCATATTAGGTGATCTCTAAGATGCTTCTGGCAGATCCTACTACAGGGTGACCTGTGCAGAAGAGGCATCTGGGTGGGTCAATGGTCAGTGCATCCAGGGCTTGGAATCAGGAAAAGCTGCTTTGAAACCCTACCTCAAATATTTACTAGCTATGTGACCCTGGGCAAATCTCTTAGCCTCTTTCTTTGTTCTTCAGTTTCCTTGTCTGTTAGATAGGAAGTCATAATAGCACTTATTCCCCTGGTTGTAATGAAGAATATGTGTTGATATACAAAACACATTATGAACCTTAAAGCACTATACAAATGCTAGCTTTTATTAATATGATCATTATTATGACCAACAGAAACTAGAGCTTGTGGAGGGTTCTGGCAAATCCTATCCTACAGGAACTAGAAATAGCTAGTTCAGCATCTAAAAAAGCAAGATATAACAAGATGGCTCTCTTCCCCAACTCTCTTGAGCCACAAACAGTGAGATTCTCCCTGGCCAAGCAAAGAGAAGGAATGGGGTTGAGAGCAATGTGTTAATCATGTGTATTTTGGGTACAAACATGTCTATTTTTGCCTCTGCCTAGAAGATAATTTTGAGAGCAATTTAAAAAGAAAACTTAAGAAAAGTACTAATTCCTAGAATTATAAAATTCTATCTGTAGAGATAGAAGGGACCTTAGCAACTAGTCAGTCCAACCCTTTCACTTTACAGGAGAGGAAACTGAGGCTCAAAAAGGTTTAATGACTTACTTAATGGTACTGAGTTAGTATTCGAAGAAGGATTTGGATTCAGGTCCTTTGACTCTAGAATCAGAGTTTATTTTGGCTAGATGGATAGATCCATGGAGAGATGGATAGAGAGAGAGACTAAGAGAGAGAAAAACATACATCACTGTATAGATCTATAATAGACACACAGGTAGATATAGATTATTTGATTGATGGATTGATACATACATACATATATACAATTTATTTAGGACTGGTGAACATCCATTTCTGATCATACCAAATAACCGCAACACTTGGTGATGGAATACTATTGTGCTCAAAGGAATAATGAACTGGAGGAATTCCAGGTGAACTGGAATGACCTCCAGGAATTGATGCAGAATGAAAGGAGCAGAATCAGGAGAACATTGTACACAGAGACTGATATGACCCAGGACAGTTCTGAGTGATTTATGGAAAAGAACGCTACCCACATTCAGAGGAAGAATTGCAGGAGTAGAAACAGAGAAGAAAAACAATTGCTTGACCATATGGGCTGATGGGGATATTATTGGGAAGATGGATGCTAAATGATAACTCTAGTCCAACTATCAATAATATGGAATTAGGTCTTAATCAATGATACATGTAAAAACCCAGTGGAAGTGTGCATCAGCTATGGGAGGTGGGGGAGTTTGGGGAGTAACATGAAACATGTAACTATGGGAAAGTATTCAAAATAAAATACAAATTGTAAATTGTAAAAAAAAAAGCCACAACTCCATCTTGTATCAGACTGGAGAACTGGGCTGTTTTGTAGATGTCAGCTGCCCCTTGGATTCAATTGATTGGCATCACCCTGGATTCACTGGAAGTCAATGGCTTTATTTGAGATCAAACCACAGGGTTTTTTTTTTCCTCATTAGTCAATATAATGCAGGAAGGTATCTTAATTTGACTTCATTTTGTTATCATTTTTGACTAATTGCCTTAACTAATCTCCCTTCTTTTATTCTTCATTCCTGCGGGCTACTTTACGTGGTTTTCCTGTTACTTGTACTCTAAGTGTTCTTTCACTCTGGTTAGAGAAAGAGCCCTGTAGACTTGGGAAGGCTGGGGATAGGTAGCAAAGGGGCTTCTTTTCAGTCTAGTGCACTGGGTGGGAGGCATTTCAGGTGACAGCATGTACTTGTGAAGAGGGGAGGCTCAGTGGATAGCCAGCTAGATAGTGATGAACATTGAGATAGGGCAAAGTGGCCAGGACAAGGGCAGTGAGTCCCTTAATTATTCAGGGTTTTTTCTTTTCCTTTATTGGACCCCTGACTTCATTGTTGGATGGTGAGAAATGCTCCTTCATGATGCACTCTGGCAGCTTCTCTGAACTCTTTCCCTTATAGAGTGGTGTAGGAACTTAAGGAGTAAAGGCACTTGCCTAGGCTCACACAACTAGTATGTATCAGAGACATCATTTGAACCTGGGTTTTCCTTACCTTGGCTACACTCACTCCACTCAGCTGACTGTCACCCCTGACATCTGTCTGAGCTTTCAGGCATGCAAGAGACTATGGATATTCCATTTGGGGCAGTAGTTTACAGCACCTTGTCCATGTGGTTACCACAGGAATTCTGATTTGGCAGATGGGACAGGTAGGTGGTACAGAAAGTATCAGTGCTGCATCTGGTGTCAGGAAGAGCTGGGTTCCGATCTGCCCTCAGATGCTAGCTGTATGACCCTGGGCAAGTAAGAAACTTAATCTCACTTCCTCAGTTTCCTCAACTATGAAATGGGGATACTTAGAGTCCATACCTCCTAGTATTATTGTGAGGCTCAAATATTTGTGAAGCACGCAGCACATAGTAGGTATTATCTAAATGCATTCTCTTTCTTCCATGTGAGGAACTTCTGTGCAATCTCACAAACATTTTTTGGATTCCAACTATCATCCAGGTACCATGCTCAGGAGATGAAGGGAACAAAAGAGCTGTGTCTACGCCTAAGATATTTCTGATATTCTCCCGAGAGATTGAGAAAAATTGCTTGAGTTGTCCTTAGTCCCCACTAGTAAGCACACTCCTTCAGGTAGTTCCCCTTTGCTGCTTAGTAGGCTGAACTGAAAATGTCAGGAGTGCTTTTGTTTTTCAGTTCCAAAGAGAGCGAGCTTAGTTTACCTCCAAGATCTAACAAGGCAGTCTGTCTTCTACTCAGCTTTAACTGTGCCCTTGCTAACTCCTCACGAGACTGATATGTATTTGGCTAATTTGTTTCTTAAACAAGCTTGTCAATTATTGTCATTTTTCTTTTTTCCTTTGGAAGAAAAGGAACGGAGCATTTTCCCCAGGCGGAACCTTCCCTTTTCTTTGGTTTGCCTTTAAAGTCCTTTTCAAGGACATTAACTACTCTTTCTAATTACTTTCTATTGATTTCTTGACATTTCTGTGTAGCCCAGCTGATTTGTTTTTAGCAAACAAAGGAAGCTAAGTTAAAAAAAGAAATGGGCCACTTGGAGGAGGTGGGGATAGACTTTTCAATATTTTAGTTGGGCTTTTGGAATTCACTTGAGTTTGGCAAAATATACAAAGCACTGCTGGTAAGTGAGTTTATTTCCAATGTGTTGCATGCTATGGTTTTTTAGGCTGTTTCTCTCTTTTGCACATATCTATTATGTTCCTTCTGACTCTCCTCATAACCTTGGGATATTATAATACCCTTCCAAGGAGTCTCCACAGAGCCACTAAAATAATGGGTTGGAGGCACAGGGCAGATCAGCAGTGATACTCCCCTGCCCAAAAAGTTTGTGGGAGTCTTTGTTACCTTTAAGAGCAAAAGTTCTTCATCTCTCTCACGGATCTCTTTGACTTTGAGGTGAAGCCAGCAAACCCCCTTTTCAGAACAATGGCTTTAAAATGCACAAAATACCCAGGATTGCAAAGAAAACCCAATTCTATCAAAATGGAGTTATTTTTATATCTATCTCTCTGTCTGTCTGTCTGTCTATCTATCTATCTATCTATCAATCAAATCAATCATCTTTTTAAAGTTCATGTCTCCCAAATTAAGAATTGTGTTTGAGAATAAAGTATAGTCTTTTTAGCTTGGCATTCAAGGCCTCCAGCAACTTGGTTCACACATATTTCTCTGTGTCTCTTTCATGTTTCTCCCTATCACCCAGTCTATGTTCCTGTCAAAATCTAATAACTAGGGCAGCTGGGTAGCTCAGTGGATTGAGAGTCAGGCGTAGAGATGGGAGGTCCTAAGTTCAAATCCAGCCTCAGACACTTCCCAGCTGTGTGACCCTGGGCAAGTCACTTGACCCCCATTGCCCACCCTTACCACTCTTCTACCAATTCACAGAAGTTAAGGGTTAAAAAAAAATATAATAACTGACCATTCCTATTTCTCATACTGCCATCTTCTAATTCTAGGCATTTGTGCCAGTTGCCTCCTGAGTTTGGAATGTCACTTTTCATCTTCCAGAACCTTCTCCCTCTTCCATAGGGAAGCTTTCCCTAATCCTATCAGACTTCCATTTCAAAATTTCTTAGACCATTTTGACTCCCCCATTACCCCCTGCCCCAGGGGTTCTTAATCTGTGCCCATATACTTACTGATTTTTAAAATTTTCAATAACAATTATTCAGTGTATTGTTTGTAAAAAATAATCTTGTATTTCAGTTCATGCATTTTAAGAAATTGATTCTGGGGAGGTATCATAGTTATGGCTAATGAGTCCATGATAGAAGAACCCCTCATTTTGGGTGTAGTATTTCAATTTAGTCTAAGTAAACATGAATCTCCTCTGGCTCCTCATTTCCCGAAAGGGAAGAAACCATACAGGACTACTAGAAATGAATCTGAAATACATTTTCATAAGAGATTTTCAACTTGCTTAATAGTCCATGGTTAAGTCAGATCCCCTTACAACTCCAGCTTGGACCTGCAGCATATAAATGAGGCTTATGAATAGCACCAGTCTCCAGCATGGGCTTGGCTCCTCAGATGGAAGCTTTGCCTACTACATCCCTGGAGAGAATTGGTTTTTTAAGCATGTTTCTGCTCATCTCTTGCAGATTTTTCTCTCTGCCTCCTCCCTTCTCCCTTTTCCCCTGCAATAGTCCTTTGTGGCAGTCACACCATCAAATGTGAGTAACATTATCTCCCAGACTCTGCCACAGAGAGCTTTTAAAAGAATGGGTCATCCAAGCTGTGCATTGAGGTCAATCAAAGATCTAAGGAAAGTTAAATATTGCACAGGTATCATAACTAAATTTAGGGTTTCATTTGGCTTCTGTACTGATCGTCCTGCTCCCTGCTGACATTGCTCAGCATTCAGCAGGCATTTCCACGTGGTAAAGACATTTATCTTGGTGTATGATGAGTACAGACCATATTTCTGCACATCTTTCTTTTATTTTGCTTTCATAAAGAAATAGCAAAAGATATTGCCAATTTCTCCTTCTTTAGGAATTGTTAGCCAATGGAAAATAGGATATTTTCTGAAATATTATTAAAGTATTAAAGAATGCGATTTTGAGGAAGGCTGTTTGAAAGAGAAAATATGCAAATACCAGTCTGTCCATGTGGTATTGGCATGATCCTGTCACTGAGTTTCAAGTTACTTTCCTAGTCTAGCCCTGAGATAGTTAGGATTGATCGAGAATTCTAGTTCACCGGAAAGCATTTTCAGTTCTGGAGAGGGTAGAAATTCAAATCTGTGTTTTTGGAGTATAACAGCACAAAAAGGACGATCTTGATTTCTGGGTTCACTTTGAGTTAGACTCTTGTAGGCATTGGTTTCCTTGACCTTGGCATTCCATTAACCATTGCCACCTTGGAGAAAGCTCTTTTTGTTTTGTTTTGTTTTTTATTTTTCAGAACACAGCCTTTAAAAATAGTGTCAGGGTTAAGTCTAGCCTTACAGAAGGAGAGCTAGGTTTATAGTTAGAGAATCTGGATTTCATTTCTTTTGCTGACATTGCTAATGACCCCATGCTTTTTTTCTTATTTGTCTTCACCACATATTCCTCATTTCTAAAATGTTGGGGTTGAAATCATATATAATTGGAGGAAAATGGCATGGGATATAATGGGATGAGCAGTGGATGTGGTGTCAGAGGCCCCAGGGCCAGTGAGCACGAGGCACTTCATTTCTCTAGATGGCCCTTAGTTTCCCCCTATAGAAAATGAACAGATTGGAGTAGATTGAAATTTTCCAAACCATGAGATGTGATCCACTAGCAGATGTGGGGACAAAAGCAAAACCCTTTGGGGATCAGGAAGCAATGGCCAAAATGATTTGATATTCAAATAGAAGTCTTGCATGAATACATCTGCTTTTTCTGAAGGGTGGGAGAATTCCAATCAAAGTCAGTAAAGGCAAGACTAAGAGTAAATTCACTCCAATAATGTAGTGCAAACATTTATTTAATACTGTATGTCCGAACAAGGTCAAAATTGAGTCGGTCCTTGTCAAATTTTGAAGACTTGAGGAGAAAGCTCTGCTAACATCACTGGTGATCAACATTTGTACTTAATGCCAATGAGTTAGCTGCATTTGAATGAGAAGTATATGGAACTAAAGTTAAAAGTCTTTCAAAAAATAATTTTCAATTCCAAATTCTCTTTTTCCCTCCACTCCTCCCCTATCCATTGAGAAGTCAAGAAATATAATACCCATTATACATATAAATCCGTGCAAAACATTTATACATTAGCCACATTGTGAAAAAAGCAAGAAAAATAAAGGGGAAAATGCTCTAATTTGTATTCAGGATTCGTCATAATATCTTTTTTGTGTAAGTTAAGAGTACCATAGTCAAATGGCTAGATGAATCTGTTCTCCCATAAATTTAGAAGTTCCCTTCAATGATGTAGACCAGTGGTTCCCAAACTTTTTTGGCATACCGCCCTCTTTCCATAAAAATATTAGCGCCTCCTGTCACATTCTATCACTGCCCCCTTACAGTTATTCACTGCCCGCAAATGCACCTGTGGCCATCCCTCCCGATCTCGATCGCTGCAGCACCCATTAGGGGGCGGTGGTGCCCACTTTGGGAATCACTGATGTAGACTGTTTATTTATGCTTGTTCATCTTTGCCCATTTTGCTTCATTTGGAATGGGGTTTCTAGTGAGTGTTTGACACTTTCCTCTAACATCATGAGAATACCAGTGAAGTGCTCTGGTTGACTAGGTCATTTTTTGCTCTACCACACCACCAGCCCATCTTCTCTTGCTAGCCTACATTTTCTTGATTACCTCCTTTACTCCTATTCTTTAAAGGTATTCATCGTCCTCTGTGCCAAATTTATTTCCAGTTCCTCAGGAGACTCTAGTAGTCTATGGTTGGTAGTGATATTATAACAGAAAGAGAAAAATCAGGCCTCTCCTTCCATGGAAAATTTGGGAAATAATATAAAGGACTTTCATAGTTCACTAAAGAGAATCCAATCTACTTTCATCTTGTCATTCAATTCTGGGCTTACCTTGTTGTGCATTGGTACTTACTGGCTCAGATCTATATAGTGATGGCCAAACTTTAGGGATAACAAAAATCCAAGGTGATGTTGAAATCTGGACAGTACATATCCCTAACTGTGGGTTGAACTCCATGAGTGTATCCATGAAATATACTGGGAATATCTGTCAAAGTTCTTCTGTATCTTCACTATATTTTTTCATTATATGAAATTTTGCCTTAGAAGCTGGAAACTTATCTTATAATTTTGAATATTGAACAAATATTACAGATGGGATGAATCCAGCATATTTTCAATCTAGTTAAAATGCATCTATCCAACTCATTTTGGGGACAGTTAGATGGCACAGTGGATAGAGTGCCAGGCTTGGAGTTAGGAAGATTCATCTTCCCAAGTTCAGTTTTGGTCCTTATACGTACTGGTTGTGTGACCCTGGACAAGTTACTTGCCTCATTTTCCTCAGTTCTTTAACTGAAAAATGAGATGGAGAAGGGAATACTTGCCAAGAAAACACCAAATGGAGTCATGAAGAGTTGGACATGCCTGAAAACATCTGAACACCAAGAAAGAAACCATCATTTGGGTTTCTAAGAGTCTTAAATTTTTCAGGAATAACAAAGTAAACCACCAAAGTTGGGGGATAGTTATTCAATGAACCATAATTTACAAAGATATCATCACAGAGCCCTGACTTGGGGCTCAGAATGTGTGTGGGGTAAAGAGGGGCGACTTGAGTATGAAATAATGTAGGAGGCTAATATTCAGAGTGCCCACAAAGCCAATAGTCTTTCCTCAGTGCTATGCTACTTAAAGAGATGCCAAAGGAAATTTGGCATAATTACCAAGCCCTGCCATTCCTCACACTTTGAAATACTGAGCAAGCACACTGTTTTTTCCCTTCATTTGTAAAATGGGATTACCTCCCTGTTCAATAGATGTTCCGGGAGTAGCTGACAAATATTATTATTTTAATCAGCAGCAAGTAGTGCTATTTTAATTATTATAAAGCAGTAATAACTAAAGTGGAAGGTGGGCCATGGCCCCAGTGGTTATGTGATCAAACTAATCATTGAATAGTTTACAAGACCTGAATTCAAATCCTAACTCAGATATTTGGTTAGGTGACTCCAGGCAAGACATTTAATGCCCTTCTTTCTGCCTCAGTTTCTTTATTGTAAAACCAGGCTAGTAAAAACAACTACCTCAAAGAGGATGAAATGAGACAATATACCTAAACCACTTTGAATGATATATAAACGTTTTCATACACACACACACACACACACACACACACACACACACACACACACACACACACACNAACGTTTTCACACACACACACACACACACACACACACACACACACACACACACACACTGACCCTCAGCTTGATGATACAGGATGATACAGTAGTTGTAAATTCTGGTTCAGTGACTATTTCCCACCTTTGATTGTTTATCTTGCTCCTGCAAAATGTATGGATGGATCCTACCCAGAAACTTAGGCTCAGTCATCTCCTCCTCTTGATTCCCTATCATAGGGTTACTTAACTTTTCTTGGGTCCTGGACCCCTTTGAGAGGCAGTACAGTAAAGACTTTTGAGAATCCATTATCAGAATCTATTTTTAAAAAATGTTTACAGATCCCAGGATAAGAATACCTGCTTTAATAGGAAGTCCAGAAGGGTAACCCGGTCTCTTTTATATCCTCAGGTCTCAATGCCAATTCATTCCTCACAGAGTAATTCTCCTTCTCTGCTGCTGAAATTCCAGAGTATTGTCTTTTTCCAGAAAGTCTCTTCTTTCCTTCTTGCCCTGACTTTCCACTTCTCCCTACAATCTCCCTAACCTGTTTGAATATTTTTCATTTCCTTTCCGAAGAAAGTAGAAACTTGGTTATGGACAAATCTGTGCCTCTGCAAACTCTGGGGTCTGATTTGGCAGCTGGCGGGTGGGGGAGGCTACAGAGAATGATTGCCTTTAACTGGTACCCTAATAGCCCCCCCCCCCCCCTCAGCCACACACACACTTTTCAGTCTTCCCTTGCTTCTTGCTTTTGGACTACTCAGCAACATTCAAAAGGTTTACAGATGGGATTAGAGTTCAGTTCTTTTATTCCTTGGAACCCTAAAAGCAAACAGCAGTTCCAGAAGACAGAAAGCACCAAGGTCCAACCCAAAGAGTTTTTGTTTTCTTATAATTCCAGCATTCTTGGTGTTTTTAATCTGGGTATCTGGGCAGATTTTAGAGCATCCATAAATCTGAATGGGTTTTCCGGATAAATAGGAGACTTGAGAGACTATATAGTCCAACTCCCCATTTTTAACCAAGGAGGAGCCTGAAGTCCAGAGAGTTAACTGACTTGTCTAGGGTCACAAAAGATTACAACTCAGGTTCTCTGAATCCAAAACTAGTGCTGTGATTGAATGGGCAGTCATTCAAATCACTCAGTAAGATTCTTTTTTTAATTAACTATATTATGAAGTCTTAGAACTAAAGATAGATAGGAGCTTAGATGTCATCTAATCCAACCCCTCTATTTTACAGTTGAGGAAACTGAGGCCTACGGAGGTTAAGCAACTAGTCTAAAGTCACACAGATACTAAGCATAAGGATAGGATTTGAAGTTCTCAATTCCCAAACCATCATTCTTTATTTTTTATATTCTTTTCAATATAAAGGATATCCTTTCTTTTTCCCATATTTTTTATTTTTTTCAAATACACGAAGAAAAAGAATGTTTTGAGAATTGTTTACTAACATTTTCTGATTCAGATTCACTCTCCCCCATTTCCCCAACATGGTCAATGGTTTGCTAGAACAGTGCTTTCATAGACTATATATAATTCCATATGCCCCATGCCATGATTAGAGATACTTATCTCACATAGAAGAAAAAACTCATGAAGGAAAAAAGGTGAAAGGTAGCCTGCTTTGATGTTCAATCAGGTTCCAATAGTTCCTTCTTTGGCTTTAGATAGCATTTTTTATTATGAAACTCTTGGGGTAATCTTGGGATCTTGTTTTGCTGATAATAGTTTAGTCCTTCATGGTTGATTGTTGTACAATATTTCTGTTACTGTATACACTGTTCTCCTGGTTTTGCTCACTTCACTTTATATCAATTCATATGGAAGTCTTTCCAGGTTTTTCTGAACTTACCCTGCTCTTATTTCTTATGCCACAATAGTATTCCATTACAAGCATATACCACAACTTGTAATTCCCTGATATGGATATCCTTTGCCATTCTACATAAGTCTGAAAATGGGTCCATGGACTTTACAAGATAGTCAAAGATCTCCATCATACAACAAATTAAGAACTCCTGCCCCAGATCATAATGCTGCCAAGATACCTATATTTGGCAGGTCACTTGACAAGTAGCACTTCACTTTCAGGGATGCTGAGAAAAATAAATACTGGTTAGAGGGGTGGAGGTTGAAGTTTGAGATTGGAAACAAATGGGCTTTTTTTTTTTCAAATGGAGTTATAGAACTCCATTAAAACACTGGCCACATGAATCAATTATAACCAGCCTTTTCAGCTGGGATTGGCTTTCTCATATATTTGTGAGGATGAATAGCTGAAACCAGAAAATTTGAAAGGCAGAAATGGGGAAACTCATTTTTCCATATCTTAAGCATTTCCCTAAAGCTTGAAGCTGGCCCTGAGTAATGCTGGGTGCTTGGCACCCAAGGCAGACAAGAGGGACCACTTTGTAACCTAATAACCAACAATAGAAGTCACTCTTGCTTCCTTCAACCCCTATCCTTTCTCTTTGAGAAAATAGTAGAGCAAAAGACATTTCTAGGAGGGGAAGCTCAGAGAGGGAATCCTTGAGTGCGGCTGACCAGGAACAAAATCTGCCTGCTGAAGAAAGACAAATAGAAGTCTGGATTCCCAACTAGAAGCCACTATGGCAGACTGAGTTAATGGATGCACTGAGCTCTTTGTCAGACCCTGATAGAAATGTTTTTTCTTTGAGGAGCAGTGTGCAGCTGCCATGAAGAATAAGTTGTCTAATGGGGCACATCGGTTCAATTATTAAGTTCTCTTCCTTTCCCCACTTAGTTCCAGCTTCTTGCCTCACTGTTAAAAAACAACCACTTGGTCATTTTTCTCCATTCTTTAAGTCCTTGGAGTAGCTCCACTTATAGGAGTACAAAGATGTATAAACTCAGGCATTAGCTTCTAGTAGTAAATGAAACTATCAAATATATATGCATCCTTTTGCTCAGGCATCTAGGTGGTACAGTAGATACAGTTACTGACCTTGAATTCAGGAAGACTTGATTTCAGATTTGGTCTCCGCTGCTTCCTAGTTTCCTAGACTAGTCACATAACTTGTCTCTGTCTCAGATCCCTCAACTGCAAAATGGAGATGATAATATATCTACCTCTCAGGACTGTTGTGAGGATAAAATGAGACTATATTTGTAAAGCACTTTGTGAACTTTAATGACCCCCAATATACCAGATCTTTTTTTTTTCTCCCATTTTTGTCATGCAAAACACACTTTCATATTGGTCATTGATGTAAGAACAAAGCCATACATAACCAAACCCCCCCAAAAAAAATATAAATACATTGATATGAAAGATGACTCCAACAGTTTCTCTGAAGGTGTATAGCATTCTCTGTTATGTCTTTCAGGATTGTCCCAAATCATTGCTGAAAGCCAAGTTTTCACAGATAATCATTGCCCAATACTGCTACTTGTGTATACTGTTGTTTCACACTGCATCAGTTCCCACAGATCTTTCCAGCTTTTTCTGAAATCATCTTGCATATCGCTTCTTATTAGCACAATCATATTCTATTACAACATGTACCTCAATTGGTTCAGCCATTCCCCAATTGATGGACATCCCCTCAATTTCCAATTCTTTGCTACCACACAAAGAGCTGCTATAAATATTTTTGTACAAGTAGGTCTTTTTCCCTTTTTTATTATCTCTTTGGGTTACAGATCCAGTAGTGGCATTACCAGATCAAAGGGTATGCCCAGTTTTATAGTCCTTTGGGGATAGTTCCAAATTGCCCTCTAGCATGGTTGGATCAGTTCACAACTCCACCAATAATGCATTAGTGTCTCAATTTGCCACATCCCCTCCAACATATACCACTTTTCTTTACTGCCCTATTGGACAATCTTGATAGGTATGAGGTGGTCCCTCAGCATTATTTTAATTTGCATTTCTCTAATCAAGAATGATTTAGAATTTTCCCATATTATTATTGATGATTTGGATTTCTTTATCTGAAAATTGCTTGTTCATATCCTTTGACCAATTGTCATTTGGAGAATTTGTTGTATCTTTCAAGAGATCACTGAATTTCTCGGAGTAAGAGGTGAATTTTTTCCTTGGTTTTCAGAGAATAAAATTCGTAGACTGATTTCACCGGAGTTCTTTTAATTTTCTCAAGGCAAAGTCTCGGTTAGCAACAGGCTAGTCAGTAGATGAAGTCAAGTACCTACCTTCTTCGTTCATACTTTTTCTACTTTACTCAAAGCCTGTACATGCCTGCCCACAGCACTCATGTGGGATTTACGAGAAGAACAGCTATTACAAATGTTCTGCCATGTAGCAGTCAAAGGCTTCTCTAAAAAATGAGGCCTTGAGTATAAGGTCATATTAATAGTCTTTGAGTCCCTGAAGGACTATCATGTGGAAGAGGTCTTAGAAACTCTGCCTGATCCCAGAGGGCAAACTTTGAGTAGAAGTTGCAATGAGGCCAACTTGGGCTCATCAGGAAAAACTTCCTAACAATTAAAGCTATTCCAGAGTGCAATGGACTACTGTGGGAGATAGGGACATCCTTATCAAAAGATGTCTTGTAATGAAGGCTGAGTGTCCACTTACTGGTGAGTTGGTCACTGTGCCCGCTTCCAGGGCAGGAAGTTGCCAAGTATATAGTTTGGAGGGGCCAGATACCATGACTAATTATACAGGAACAATTTCCTCTGATCAGATCCAGTTTTGAACATGAGGATTCCTGAACAAGGCACCGAAATGATCTCATCTAGAAACCACACATCACAACTGATTTCCTCCTGAAATTGAGCACTTCCCTAATGTGCCTATCATCTGCGAGGTTGCATGGTTGACAGAAAGGAGCTCTGGAAGAGGTTGGGGATCAGGAAGGGGGAGATGGTGAGGGAAGGAGACAAATAGAAATAGAGAGAGATGGAGAGGAGGGAGGGAGGGAGAGAGAGATTTAAAAAAAGAGAAAACTCTCAAAAATCCTACCGTTGGAAATTCTGAAGCCTGTATCAAGCAATTTACCCAAGGCCACACAGTAAGAGCAGAATTAGAATTCAAACCCATGCCATTTGACTCTCCAAATGCAGCACCCTTTCTATTACCCCATATTTTTCTCTGTAACTCTAGTATTTTGCATGGGGATTAGTACATATGTCACAGTGGACAGATTACTGAACATAAGAGTAAGGAAGCTCTGAGTTCAAATTTTACTTCGCATACTGTGATACTCTAGACACAATACTTAACTGCCTTAGTTTTTTCATCTGTAAAATGAGGATGGTAATAATAGTACATATCTCTGGATTGTTGTGAGGGTAAAATAAGATAAAATGTTTTGCAAACAAGTGCTAGTAATGATGATTATGTGGATGATGATTATGATAATGTTATGGCTGTTATGATAATAAGCATGTAATTATTAACAAAGTTCAATTTCCAGTTTACCAATGTGATTATCTCTGTGCCCTGTGAAAAGGGAAATATAAACATAAAGTTAAATAAATAGGACAAATTGAGTCTTTACATATGGGTCTCAGTTTCCCCATATTTATAATAAGATATGTTAATTTAGGTAACCTTTCCAGCTCCAAATCCAAGATCCTGCTATTTCCCACCAATTGTTTTCCACTCCACATCTTCCAAGAGAAGACAGAAGAGCCATAAGAGCTCAGCAATTGAGATTAAGTGATATGTCCAGGGTCAGATAGCTGGGAAGTATCTACAGCCAGATTTGAACCCAAGTCTTCCCAACACCAAGATTGGTTCTCTATTCACTGTGCTACTTAGCTGTCTACCCCCTACCCCATGTCTTTTCATACATAGGCCCTGCTGCCTCCCAGGGGCTTTCTCTTTGTCTGTGATTCTCTTTGTCCTGTGATGTCCAGAGAACCAGACATATTTTCTGTTCCATCTTTCTCACATAATGGTTGTTTCATGGAATACTATTGAGTTATAAGAAATGATGAGTGCGGTGGTTTTAGAAAAATATGTGAAGATATATATGAACTGATATAGAGTTGGTTGAGCAGACTTGAAGAACACTGTATACAATAAAAATTACTTTGTACCAATGATCAACTGTGAAAGGCTTAGGTATTCTGATTAATTCAATGATCCAAGACAATTCCAAAGGACCTATGATAAAAAATGCTATCCACCTCCAGAGAGAGAACTGAGGAATGGAGTGAAAATTGGAGTATAATTTTTTTCACATCACGGCTAATAATATTTTGTTTTGTGTGATTTCACATGTATAATTAATAACATGGTGTGTCTTCTCAATGGATGGAGGAGGAACTGAAGGGAGGGAGAAAATTTGGAATTCAAAATGTAAAAAAAAAAAGAATTAAACATTAATAATAAATTAGGGCGAAAATTTAAAATTAAATTATAAAGCCAAGTCATAAATGTTCAACAATTAATGGCTCCTGAGATTTAATGGCAGGCTATCAGGGAACCCCTTTGTAACCTAATCTAGGCAGTGACACACTCTGGGGAAATGATAGGATTTTGTTATGGGGTGGAATACTTGGGAAAGGAAAAGGAAAGGAAAAAGAAACTGAAAAATTCCCCCTTCCTCCCAGTTTTTCTTTTTATTCTCCTCTCCCCACCCCCTTTTATTATTAAGAACAATATTGAGTGTTATGATCAGAAGTTCCCTAGGTTTTGAACCCTATTTTCTCTCAAATTACCAAGTATATGAGCATTTTTGTGTCACATAGTATCACATAGGCAAAAGACCATCAAAATCACATTTCAATATATGAACGAAGAAAGAAAAAATAATATTGTTAGATCTTGTCAATACTAACTGGGATGGAGAAGCTAAAAGTCTGTGAAGAAATGAACCCAATTATGGGAGAACCATCAAAAAGGTTTTGGGTTTAGAGTTGAGGAGCCTTCAGTAGTTATATCTGATTCCTTTATTTTAACAAAGACTGATTTCTAATCCTGTTCATTGAATACCCTTTCTGTTCCCTAGAACTCCTGATTCAGTTTTGAGAAACTAGACAATATTATTGAAAAATGCTCTGTTCCTTTTAGATACTTAAACTAATAGGTAGGTAACCATTCTCTGGCAGATGATGCTAGCCAAGTCCCATATAAAACCAAAAATAACTGATTTAAGAGACTTGGCAACCTTATCAGATCCTTGGGATTCTATGATTCTGAAAGGCAAATTCTTTTTGATTTCTTCCTCAGCTGCAATTCTAATAAGGCCATTCCTCCTAAAATGAACCTTAACTAATCTAGTTAATCTCACTTGGTGAATAGTAGTCCATTGATTTAGTGGTTCTTTAGATAGACAGTTTTATCTCCTCCCTTCAAAAGTGCTTATGGTCCAAGAACAGGTCAGTGTCTCCATAGAGCTGGAATAAACTTCAGTGATCATCTAGTCTAAGTCCCTAATTTAACAGATGAAGAAATTGAGGCTCAGAGGGGAAATAGGATCATACAAGTTCACATAGGCAGTGAATTACAGAGAATGAATTAAAAATGGAACCACCAGAGTCTAATGTTATTGTATCCTCCTTATGTCACTGCTACCTTTATATCCACAAGGGCCAACCGTGTTGCTAATAGCCAGCCTTTTAACATATAGGTTCTTACTATTTTGTGTATCATGGACACACACATGTGGTAGCCTGATGAGATCCATATGGACTCCTAAGAATTATTTTGTTAAATGCATAAAATCAAATACATAGGATTATAAAGGAAATCAATTCTATTGAAATAGGATATTATATATATACATACATATATATATATTTAAAGAGCCATAGCCTCCAAGTTAAGAATTCTGCATACACACACACACACCATCATCATCATCAGTTTGCAAAAGGCTTTCATTACCATTACCTCCATTTATCCTTTTCTTCCTGTGCCCTGTGTAGCAGAAGACCCAGGACTGTGCAGAGGGTGGGCATGTTTGATGGCCTGGTGTGAGTACTTGTTTCTTGTCCTCTTTCTGAGTACTTCTCACCTGTGGAGAGAAGCATTCTGCCTAAAGAATGCTTTCATTTCCTCCTCCATTTAGAGAATGTTCTGAGTTGGAATAACAAACTAGAAACATCCCTTCTGTCCTTCTTTTCTCCTCAGAGATTAGTGATGTTAAGGTCTGATGATCAAGTCTGTGCTTTAAATAGCTGTGTTGACTCAGGGAGCCCACAGTCTACTAGACCTGCCTATTCTCTTCCCCTCAGCTCTTCTTTTTGGGAAGAAGTCAAGGATTCTTCTTTGCAATTCAGCAAAGCAAGGAGTCTTGTTCCTGCCTGACAGGCCATATGCCAGCAGGCAGAACATTCTTTCTTCTGTGGCTTTGAGCCTGCCACTCTGTTTCCTGTCCTCTGGAGCCCTGATCATTCTTCTCTCCTTCTGGCCAACCCAAGTCTTGCTGTCATCTGCAAAAATCTGGCAGACAGAACTGAGACTGTGCTGTGCTTTAAGGTTGCTGCTCCAGAGATAACCAGGGCTTCTTTGAGAATTTCCCCAGTGGTCCTCTCCTGCATCCTTGTTGGCCTATTCTAGAGGCTCTCTGTAGCTCAAGTAAGTGGGCAAGTTGGGTCAGATTCTCTATTAAGAGATACCAGAGGGCAAGAGAACATGCATTTGCCGGTGTTGGGACGCATAGCTACTAGAGATTTTGAAGGTAAGCTACTAAGAAATCTTGTAACAATCTTGTAGAGAAAGTGCATAGTCTGTGCATAGAAATAGAAAGCTACACAGTTGAGATTAATATGTCAAAGGCCATGATTTGATTAACTCTTCCTCACATCCATTCATTTGGATTCTATAAGTGATCATGAACCTTGTGGGTGAGACTCCATCTACTTCAGGGTGACAGAGTCCAAGCCCTTGGGCCCCAGGGCCCTGACACAGTGCAGAATTGATCACTGTTTATTGTCACAGGATTCCAATGCCTGATTTCCAGGATTGGGGCTGGGAGAATGGCTCAGATCCACTGTGGCTGTCTGGCATAGTGATAAAGAAAGGGCTCTTGAAAACAAACACACCAAATGGGAAGAAAGCCAGAGCTTTGGCAAGCATTGTTTTTTTTTTTTTTAAAAACTATGTTTGGTAGAAATTACCAGCAACCTGGAGTAGTTTCGGAGGTCTTTGGTCACCATGGGAGATAGCTTTTGGCAATGAAAGAAGGAAGCTTAATTTTCCTAATCTACAAATATTCATGACTGCAATGTGAATTTGTTTTCATATTCAATAAAATTTCGTATACATGTAAGCTCCTTAGTTTTCTCAAGTCACATATTTAGGAGTACAATCTAACTCAAATCAAAAGGTTTCTTTTAAGTGTCTTTATTTGAACAACTTGGAGGAATTGGAGAGGCCGTCATTTAATACTTTAGATTTTGTTGATGTTTCTAGTATGTCTGTAGTCTTTAGTTTTGCCTCTAAACAAATGGTAATGGTAAACAGATAATGGTAAATGCTAACCCTATTGCAGCTGACATAGGCAGAGTAGCTGGATATGTTTGTGATACTGTTTGGAAATAATATAGTAGGATTCTTTAGCATGTGGCTAGAAATTCACAATTATAGTCATAATAAACATTTAGGGAAGATTCATGGGTCCCCAAATACATTAAGCTTATTGTCTTATTTGATTCTCACAGAAACCCTGTGAGGTGGGTTTAAGGATACCATTCTCCCCATTTTCCAGATGAGGAAACTTCTCATAGAAGTTTAGGGATTTGCTCAGTCATATAGCTTGTAAGTGTTAAGGTAGAAATTACACCCTCGGTCTAGCTGACTCAGTCCATCAGTCTATCCATTATGCCATATTTTCTCTCATATGTAGTGGTATGCTTTCCAAAGAGCAAACCAAGGTAGATCATTTCTCTACTTATTTTAAAGCAAAATAAAGTAACAAATTTAGTCAGTTATGTGCCATAGGAACATCAGGCTTGGTAGCTCACAGTCCAGGGAGGAAGTTGTTATTCTGGAAATGGCAGGAGGCACTTGGAGTAGGAGACTACCCTGAGCACAGATGGAGTTCAGTGCCTTGCCAAGATTTAATCAGTTCTCAATAAATCATGGCTGAATGAATGAATGAACGAATGAAGGGAAGTCCTATGAATTTCCTCTGGTTTTCTGTTTTTGACTTAATTTATCTATAATATAGAGCGGTGGTTCCCAAACTTTTTTGGCCTACCGCTCCCTTTCCAGAAAAAATATTATTTAGTGCCCCCTGGAAATTATGAAACTATTTATTGAACTCAGAATAGAATGTCATACCAAAAAAGTGTGGCCATCACCACCTTTCTGGATTGCTGCAGCACCCACCAGGGGGCAGTAACTCCCACTTTGAGAATCACTGATGTAGAGGGATCTAAAAAGGTTATTATAAGTGTTTTGGAACCCAGTGTAGCACTTGAGCTTCTTCATTCATTTCCATCCAGAACCATTGCAATGACATCCCACTGTCAACCCAAATCCTTGCCCAAAACTTAGAACTTGTGAGTGATTAAAGTAATAATGATTCCTGAGGGTATGTACTAACCTGAGTTTTTCATGATAGTGGTTTTTCTCCATAAGTTATATCTGACCTCAGGGAATGTAGCCTCCTGTGCATTCAGAGTAGCACAATTTCGTTGATCCTCAGAAATAGGTAAGACTTTCAACAGCACCTCCGCATCCATAGAAATGGCCTTTTTCCTTTCCCATGCCCTGGTTTATTTTTCCCAGTCACTTTCCCCCCTGCTCCACCCTCACCCCAATCCCTGCCACATCTAATTGTTTTTACATAATACTTTTGGTCCACTTTGTTTACCCAAGTAGAATTTCCAGGCAATTGTGAATGGCACTGATCTATGAGCAATAGACAGATAAGGTATTTATTAGATAAATAAGCATTTGTGAAGTATTTACTCTGTGCCAGGCACTGTACTAGAGATATCAATCTTCCTTAGATGTTCCTTGTCACATAAGCAGTTCCCCATCATGTATTACATCTTGCTTATTCAAAGTTCCCTTATTTGATCATTTTCCCATCACATACTTTCTGTATGCCTGGGAGCCCCCTCTACTATCTAAAAGCAACTAATCTGGCCTCTCATTTTTCCTCACATAGAATGAGGTTGGGCTCCTAATTTCACCAGGATGTAGACCTATATAGCATAACTAGAGAAGCCACTAGGTTGAGGGCAATTTGCTCAGACAGAGCTATTCATCACACCCATTACCATATACAACTGTCTTTTTCCCTATCTTTCTATGAACTTTGAACATACCAAATAAAACTGGCTGGAAAATTGCTCTAAGATCAATTTTCAGAAAAGTAGGAAACTATGAAAGTAATGGAGATTACTGGCTCTGTGAGTTTGAAATTGGAAGATCTGGGTTGGAAGCCCAACTATTTAGCCATTTAGTATCTCTATTGTAGAGTAGCCTGAGCCAGGGTTGGTTTAGTACTATTCATTCAGGATGAGAATGACCTGAGACACTCTTAGACCACTGAGGAATTAAGAAAAGAAAGTCTACTTAGTCACAGCATAAGGACCTCTAGTAAGGATGTATCATTGATTCCATTGATTTTGGCTTTTCATCTTCTTTGTTGATCCTACTTGTATGCAGTTTAAAGGGGAAAAGGTCCTGACACCATAACTACTGACTCATATTTAGGGTCCCAAAGGATTTATTGGTGGTCTGAGTTTTAGTCTCCTGGGCCATTTCAGTTTCAAGGATGGTTTTAGTACAAAAATAGGCAAAACAACTAACCTAGCTATATATTGGGCATAGAAAAAATCAGACTCTGCCTACCTCCCTCTGAGACACTGTTTTAGCCACATCCATCTGTGATCTTGGGCAAATCGATCACTTTGCCTTCATAGGCTTCGGTTTCCCATTCTTAAAAGTTGGTGATTGAACTAGATCAGGGGTTCCCAATCTGTTCTTGTGTCACTGACTTCTTTGAAACCTGTTAAGGTGCAAGAATGCTTTATCTGAATATTTTTAAATGCATAAAATAAAATACAGAGGATTACAAAGAAAACCATTTATACTGAAAGACGCATCAATTAAACAAGTTCACGGACAGACTTGGTAAAAACCGTGAACTATATTATTTCAAAGATCCCTTCCTAGGATCTCATATTTTAAGTGTCCTATCCAGTGCAATCCTGTAAGCATTTACAAAGAATCTACTGTGTTCAAATCACTATGCTAAACACTTGGGATGGAAAAACAAATTAAATTTTAAAATCAATATTTATCACTTATCTCAAGGTAACTCATTTTAGTTAACCAGCACTAAACTATGTGCCAGATTTAATGCTACACTCTAGAGACACAGAGAAATAGTCATGACAGTGTCTGCTCTCAAGGAGCTCACAGTCTAATGGGGAGTCAAAGTTCAAATCATGAGGTACATCTAAGATCTAAAGGATAAATAGGAGGTAGTCAGCCAAAGGAAGGTATGAGCATTAAAGGGGATTGGGAGAGGTTTGCTGTGGATTATGGGACTTTGTTGAGACTTGAAGTACACCAAGGAAGCTAGGAGGTAGAAATGAGGACCTTCCAAAGTTGGAGGGTATTTATGGAAATGAAGTTTATGGGCATGGAGATAAAAAGTGGAGCCTGGTCTTTGTATATTGAATAAGGTCAACTTTCTTTACTATCACCTAGAATTTATTAATGAATGTCTTTTCGGTTTCCCTCTGATCTATCCATAATGATGGTTCTCTCTCAGAGACAGAGAAAGTTTCCCAGTGGAATTAAAGGAAATAAATTAAAAAAAACCTTACATTGTCCATGTCTAAGATTTCCCCAAGAATGCATTTGGAGGGTGATTTTGTATTATGGGATGAATATTTGAGGCAAAGAAGGGATAGCACTTGGAAAGCGATAAGCCCGATTAGACTGTTCACTATGCCAAACTGCATGGAGTAGAAAGAACTCTGGTGGAAATCTGAAAGGCCCATATGTTACCATCCATATCCCAGGAGTGACTAGCTGTGACAGCATGTCCTTGACCTTAGCAACTGGTTCTGAATTCCTGGAATCATATAGTGTATCCTTGGGCTCAGCTGGAGGTTAATTGCTGCTTTATGATTCTATGATCAGTCTTGATGGGCCTGTAGCTGAGAGGAAACATGCTGTTGGAGAAAGTTCTGGCTTTGTTTTCACCAAATGTTCCTCAGTTCACTGTCAAAGGTTTTGTGAACCTAGGCAGTAGTCTGAGCTCTGTCTGAAAGGAATTACACACCAATGCTTTATAACAAACTGTTTTCCACTAAGAATCATGTTAAAGATAGTCAGATTTCAAAGGATTAGATAAAGGACCCTTCATAGCTTGGCCAACATGATGCTATTCTTAAACTAGTTGGAAAGAACATGAAAAATAGGCCCAATGTGTCTCTTTTCTGCACACAGCTGGTCTTTATGATTTATATGGAGAATTTATTTTTGTAGTCTACTAAAACAAAGTTTGTTCTGAAAGAGCCACAGAGCACTTACTACTGAGACATGGGAAAAAAAAAAAACAACTAGCTAAGCAACCTGTCAAATATGCTAAACCACGTGGTTGCTGGGCATTCAAATGACTGTTTCTAGACCAAGAATGAATCACAACTACTTATCCTATGTCTAAAGTCCCTTTCAACTCTAAATTTGTGAACCTATACATGACCCATTTACCCTTCATCATATGAAGCAAGTACTAATGGAATGCAAAATATATAGAACAGTGTTTTTAAATCCCATGGGAAGAATGTCCATAGTTGCCTGTCTATTAGGATAATTGAACCCAAAACTTTCCCTTTCTAATATTTACTAAGAATGAATAAATAAGCAATTTGTAGTATTTACATAGATGTATTTTTAGACAGGGAGATTATAGTTATTTGCATTATGAGGTACAGAAAATGGGTTCTACCCCAGGAGTTTATATACTAAGCTACAAAGATCTCTTCTCTCCACCTCTACTCCACATTTCTGTTTTAGATATATAAAGATATAACCAAGGTAAAGGGTGATGGTTCTTTCTTTCCTCTATTTCTTTTGCCCCTCTCGTTTCATGTTCTGTAGACTTGTTCTGAGGCTGAATTAATTTTGTAAGATGTGCAACAGGGCACAAAAAATAGACCATAGAACTATTTCCAAATGAATTTTATAATGAAAATGTTGTAATGGGAACCTTTGGCTGCTTTAATATCCACAAACGAATCCCCACATACTCCTCAGAAACCACCACCTCCATGTTTTATCCTTTGTTTCATTTTTCCTTTTTCCATCAAAATCTTTATCTGCTTTCATCTATAACAAAGTTTAATTTTCTCCCTTTCCTCCTCAATTTCAATGGAAGTGGGAAGAGCAGTAAAAATGAAGCCAAAAAAAGACTTGAAAGAAGGGAATTCAAATCTTAGGTAATCCCAAGGATGACTATTCAGCCTGTGAATCATGCTGCCTCTGCAGACAGGAACATTGGCAGGCATGCTCAAGTACAATTAGCAAGGCCAATGTGGAAGGAGGGCCAGATTAGAAGTCATGCCAATAAATAAGAACTAGAACATGGAGTGAGAAGGAAAGAAAAAGGAAATAGGAGAAAATTACAGACCAAACAAAAAGACCAGAGTTCTCTTGGAACTCAGAACAAGATGAACAATTTCCATTCCCTGAACACCATAAGGTTTATAATGTGGTAAGTGCTACATCCTCATTTACCAGTTGAGAAGAAAAATCCAGAGAAGTGAAATTGAACATGCAGATTATGAAATGATGGAGTTAATCTTTCAGATCAGGTTCCATAGTCTCTTTCTGTGACCTCAGAACATAAGTGGGAATTAGGAAAGTATTTAGAAAACTAACAAATACAATAGTAAACACACCAGATAATTTGCAATATTTTCTTTTCCTTCTTGAGTGGTTTTTCAAATTAGTAAATAAAAATCTCCCATGGGTGGTACCAAGATAGAGTGGAACAAGGGCTATATTTTGAATTAGAAAGATGTCAGTTCAATTTTCTCCTGCTACATAGTTGGGTGACTGTGGACCAGTCAGTTAAACTCTCTGAGCCCAAGTTTCCTCAGCTGTCAAATGGAGATTTTGATAAGACCTATACTATCTACCTCACAGGGGCTTTGGGAGTTTTAAATGAGATAATCTCTACAGGGCACTTTGCAAGTTTTGCAAATGTCATCATGTAAATAGATCATGTGAATGTCAGTTTTTACACTCCAGGACAAAGAGTATAATTGTTTTTGTTGCTCACTTCATTGTCACTATTGGTTCTTTTAGCTATCTAGTTTATCTGGTCATATTTGGAATGGAAATGACCATCTGCCCAGCTGTTGCCATTACAATGAAAGGTCAGGGAGACAATATGTAAGCAAATATAAACAAGCTATATTCAGGATAAATAGGAAATGATTAGCAAAAAAAAAGGCACTGGAATTAAAGGGGGTTGGGAAAAGCTTCCTGTAGAAGATGGGATTCTAGTGAGGATTTAAAGGAAGCCAAGGAAGTCTATAGTCAGAGCAAAAGAATAAATAAAATAAAAGAATAAATAAATATAAAAAAATTTAAAGAGTTTTAAAATTTCAAAAAAGGATAAATAAAGAAAGAAAGAAAGAATAAAAGAGAGAAAATTCCAGGTATGTGAGACAGACCAAGAAAATGCCTGGAGTTGAGCCATGAAGCATCGAAGCATCTTCTTTGTTGAACAGCAAAGAAGCCAGTGTCACTGATATGTGATGGAGTGTAAGATTGAAGATAGGAAGTGGCTAAGTTACAAAGAGATATGAGTACCAAATAGATCTTGGAGGCAATAAGAGAACAACTTGAGTTTATTGAGTAGTTGGTAACATATTTGGACCTGTGCTTTAGGAAAATTACTTTAGTGGCTGGATGACAGTTAAATTGGAGTGGTTAGAGACTTGAGGCAGGCAGATCCATCCTCAGGCTAGTGCAATAATCCAGGTATGATACATCAGGGTAGGGGCAGCATTAGAGGAGAAAATCAAACATATTTGATAGATATTGCAGAAGTGAAATTGGCAGGCCTTGGGAAAAAATTGGATATGGGTTGAGAGACAGTGAAGAATCCAGGTTGTGGATGTCTCCTAGGTTGTGATCCTAATGGACTGGGAAGATGATGTTGCCTTCTATAATAAAAGAGAAGAGTGATGTGGGAAGGGCTTAGGGAGAAAAATATACCAAATTTAAGGCAGTTGGAGATGTGAAATTGAAGGTTGGCTGAAAGATTCAGGCCGTATAGGTAGATTTGAGAATCATAAGCATATAGTGCTAATTAAATCCATAGGAACTGATGAGACCACCAAATGAAAGGGTATAGAAGGAGAAGAGATGAGGGTTTAGGACAGAATCCTGAGTGACCCTACAGTTAAAGAGTATAATCTAGAAGAGGATCCAGCAAAGGGGATAGAGAAGAAATGTTCAGAGAAGTAGGAGGACAACCAGGAGAGAGTTGTGTCCTGAAAATCTACAGTGAAGTTCAGTGTCTCTCTTCAGAGCATTTCCAAAATGGGCGACTTGAAGGATTAGGTTGAATTTTCATATGCTTTTGGCATTTGAATAATCACTGATTGTGAACCCTCTTCTAAAGGGACCCAAATTAACCAAAGCATTTGCCATTGTTTCTAGCTGAGTCATTGAGTTGGGTATAGTTCTTCTACTTTCATTAACCATACAAGTAAATTTTGTTTTTCCCTTTCTTGTTACCCAAGGAAGACCAAAGAGGCACCAGATGTTTTTAAACTAACATCTCTTTCACAGTATCAAAATAACAAGACTGGTTGTAGGGAGGAAGCTGAGTTTGTTTTTCCTCTTTTGTCTCCCATCCAGCCACCTCGACGTCTACAGCTGGGACGAGCCATCTTGTCAAATGTGCTGAGAAGGATAAGACTTTCTGTGTGAATGGAGGAGAGTGCTTTATAGTCAAGGATCCATCAAACCCCTCAAGATACTCGTGCAAGTAAGATCCTGCACCCCCCTTTTCAAGTCTTCTCCCAATGCTGATGGAGTTCCTCTTCCCTTGCTTGTACCAGCTTGGTCACATGTTTTAGAGGGACAGGTTTTGGGCAAGCATGCCTTTTTCTTGTGTGGTCACTTTCCCAGTCCTTCTGGCCAAGCTGAGGTTATTTTTTTCCTCCTGATTGGCACTTTGTGTTTACACAAAGATGAAGAGCCCCCAGAGGACGAAAGGATGGGGCTTGACAGTGCCACATTTATGTTCAATAGATGAAATGAACTCAGTGTCACTGACTATGCTTCATCTCAGGTGACACTGAGAATATATTTAAAACACTGTACTCCTGCCAATGGGTTTGTCACTATGATTATATGTTCATTACTGATGGAATTTCCAAATTGGGTAACAATTGTATTTTGTGGGGAATTCAAATGAATGGGTGAATTTAAAATCTTGGTCATGCTAATGAGTAACTTACCTTTCAGAAGTACACGAAGTACTGCAAGGCAAAATATTTGATGCACTGTCAAAAGTTATTGGGGCAGCTAGGTGGCTTAGTGGATAGAGAGCCAGGCCTAGGGATAGGTGGTCCTGAGTTCAAATCTGGTTTCAGACACTTCCTAGCTGGTGATCCTGGGCAAGTCACTTAACTTCCAGTTTCCTAGCCCTAACTGTTCTTCTGCCCTGGAACCAATACTTGCTGTTGATTCTAAGATAGAAGGCAAGGGTTTTTTTTTTTTTTAAACATTTACCAATCCCTTTTTATTAGCCCTGTAGTTATCTAAGAGAATAAATGAATGTTCTCCCACAAAAACATCTTCCCACAGGAGAAGGAGATTTTTCATTTGTTCTTAAGTCTTCACTTATGAAAATGCAGAACAAGAGATTTCAGAGGTTTCATTGGGTCATGCACTTTTTCATTAAAAACTTTAATAGAGACAATATAAGACATCAATATACACAATTAAGATCACTTAGTTGCTGTTTACAGCAAGTGTTTCTTAATTCAGTGCATACAGTGCTACATGTTTTCAAGAGGAATTGCAAATTTGTAGACTTATTTTAGAAAGCATCCTGGGCTGTTTTGGGGATCTTCATGTTTCAAATATAGAATAATGTAGTCTAGCTTCATGTCCTCAGTACATATCAGCTAATTAGTTGGATGTGGCTCAAAACAGGCCAGTACCTGAGTGAAACAACAGAAAACTGGTTGATGTATCACTGGTGTCACTTGAAGGGCAAGCATTTGTTAAGTCATAGGAAGAAGTATTGATCCAAATGGTCCAAAGCATCAAGTTTGTGATGGGTACAGCTCCATGTGGAAATGCTGATCTTTAGCTGAAAAATAAAAATAAGTAAATTAATAAAGAGAGGCAAACAGATCCTGGGGCTTGCACATAAACATCCATTGCCCTAGAAATGGAACTTTGGTGTGCATATATCGACCAATGGAAGCATTTGCAGCATTTATGGTCAAAATGGTTTGGAGTCTCAGTTTCCCCATTTGTAAAAGGAAGGGCCAAGGATTGCATGAGCTCCCAGTTCTCTTTCATGTCTATATTGTTAGCATTATTAGTTGTTCCAGATTGGGGGAAAAGCATAAGTCAACAAACTCAGTTCTCTATTACTCAATACAAGTATATGTATTTTAAAAAATCAAAATACTAGTATATAGGTTATGAGAGAATTGTATTTCATCAAATTTTAACAGAAAGTAATCATTATTTTGTGGGAGGGGAGATATTCAAGG
Source organism: Gracilinanus agilis (assembly GCF_016433145.1). Taxonomy (NCBI): domain Eukaryota; kingdom Metazoa; phylum Chordata; class Mammalia; order Didelphimorphia; family Didelphidae; genus Gracilinanus; species Gracilinanus agilis. The sequence continues at coordinate 12,443,489 of NC_058135.1, read as the reverse complement.
GAAGGAAAGAAAAGTAGAAACAGATTATTTACATAAAGAAGGATCAAATGTCGCAATGTCAATAAGTTCTTTGCAGCTTTAAAAGCATCATATAAAACTTACACATAGATAGAAGTAGATATAGATACAGATATAGATAGATTTATACACATGGATAGTGGGAAAAAAATGTAGGGCTAAAAGTTAAGATAATTAGGCTTTATCTCAACCATTAACATAGCTGTGTGACCTTGGAAAATTTTCTTCACTTCTCTGTGCTAGCTTCATCCTTGCAGTATAATGGAATAATGGGGAGAATACCACATTAAAAAGATGAAAACAATCTAGAGTTTTAGAATTCTATTCCCTGTTCTGCTGCTTCCAGCCCATGTGGCTTTGATCAGTTCCTTCCTGCTTCTGAGCTTAGTTTCCTTAGCTATAAAAGAAGGGAGTCAGAGTAGATGATCTAATCCTAGCAGGCTAAAATTCTCAGATCTGCAGGATTACTAGGCATTTAGGTAAGACCTGGGTTCAAGTTCAGCCTCAGATCCTCCTCTACCTTCTTCTCTATCTCTAGAATGAAACAAAAATTGAGAAACTTCCTTAGAAATTTTAATACATTTTGGTGGTATTGAACACTAGACTAAAAGACAAATACCTCTTGGAATTCCTTTGTCTAGGAATAGTCCAAGTGCTTTGCCCTATGTCAAGACATGTCTTAGAAATACATTCTGGGGCAATCTCTGAGTCTGTGCCCATAGCCTCTCAGCACACCACAGCAGCCTTTCACATCCCCTGTCCTTGGCATTTCTTGTGATTAATAGCATATCCAGGCCCCTGAGATGTCTTTCCCTCATTTCTTCTGTGCCTCTGACGTACTGGTTTCCTCCTATTCCATGGCCAATGGATTCTGACCAGAGAGAAAAAAGCCAAATCATGAAAGCCATATATCAATCAATTTGTCCTTTCCTAAGTGCTTACTTCCTCAGGCACTAACACTGTGCTGGGCACCATGATAAGACTCTGGCAGGGAGACAGAGAGAGTCAGCAACACATCTTTAGTTCAAAGTCAAGAGACCCAGCCCTGAGATGATGTTGTAGAATCTCATGCTTCAAACTCTAACCACGTTCACAGGGTATTTACCTCTGCTTACACCCTTGGAGGTCATCTAGGCCATCCCTCTCTTTTACAAGTAAGAACACAAAAGTCAACAGGTCTAATGACCTGTCCAGTGTTGTATAGCCTGTACACTTTCCTATATTTGTCCAAAATGCAAAACAAATGCCCCCTCAATAGCTCAAGTAGGGCATGTCCTGGGCGTGTTTCCTTTCCTAAGAGAAGAAGATGTCTGATGATATAGAATGATGATATAGCAGGCTCTTCTGGGAAACACTTATATTTGGGAGATTCCTGGGTTCAAATCCCAGTCCTGCCACCAGCTAGCTCCAGGAAAATCTTAGCTTTCACTTCTTTTTCCTCAGTTTCCTCACTTATAAATGTGGATGATCATTATTGTACACTCTCTCTCCCAAGACTATTATCATAAGGGAAGGCACTCTGAACTTAGATTGGTTACAGGAAACCCAGTCTCTCATTTCTATTTTAGCTTTTGTGCTAATTGTGTTCTTTTTAAAATGTCTGCATCATGCCTATCAGAGATTATATTTGACAATGCCACATTTTTCACCAGACCACTTAGGTGGAAAATAAGACCATCAACTCTAGTACTTGCTGAACATATTTCTGCTTTGTTAGAGAATTCATATTTTCCATATGGTCCATCTGTCAGAAGTACCAGCCACATCAGTTGAAATCAGCTTTGCTCCTAAATGAAGGCAGACCTTTGAAAAATCTAAGCTGGGGAGTTCTCAAGGCTGCTCTCTGGTTGCCTTCAGCCTCAGCTATCTTTGGTGGCAGTGAAGTGGACTGTGTTGGGCAAGTTGCAGTGGTGTGGTGGCCTGGATCAGTGTTGCATAGAGATTTGCTAGGGGAAAAAAACAATAGATGAAAATCTCTGGAGAGGAATTTCTAAATGACTTTGACATTCTCCTGCATGGAGGTTGAATGAGAACTCTGACAATTTTCATACCTCTGGTGCAGTTTTTTCTTTGTATTATTTGGATAAATATTCCTGATCATTTAAAGACAGCAACAGACATTGGTTTTCATGGTCTGGTGGCCCTTACCTCTCATCCTTTAAGGTTTATTGGTTTCTTCCTTAAAGAAGAAACCTTCCTCATTGGATTTGTAACTAGGATTTTTATGCCCAAGGGAAAAAGAAAGACTATGCATAGGGCACCTCAGCCACTAACTGGTAGCTTTGTATTTAAAGCAATTATTCTGGCTACCTGGGTGTTCCCTTGCTCTTTGTTTCTATGCTACTTAAATATTACAAATATTGCTAACTCCCTTGAAACTCAGTGCCCTTTAAATGTAGCACCTTGAGTGTCTAAGCCAAAACCCTGGTGACCGTGCCCCTGTTACATCTATGAACAAAGAAAATTGAAGGTTAATAAAGTGTAGTAATTAATTAAGGGTATTTATGCCAAATGATAGAGCCAGCACCTGAACCCAGAGGAAATGAACTGCCAAGCATCTCATAGGTAGCAAGTAGCAAAGCCCCTAATAGTAGAAGGATCTTGGTGGTTCATTGGGTAGGTGCTGGTCTTGGAATCAAGACTGGAGGTCAAATCTAGCCTCAGATCTTTCCCATCTTAGTATAGAAAAGCCCTTACTAGCCCATGAAAGCCTTTAATCAATTCTGAATTGACTCCTGACAAAAGCCCCTTTCCATGCTGAGTTGAAAAGAGAAGGGAAAAAAACTCATTTAATTTACATTTGCCTTTATTTTCTCACCTGGAAAATGGGGATAATAACATTACCTAACTTTCAGAGTTGTTGTGAGGATCAAATGAGGTAATTTTTGTAAAGCACTTAGCATAGTCCTTACTACATAGGAAGTACTGAATAAATGCTTGTTCCTTCCAAACCCATGTCTTCATTTTATAGAGGAGGGATTAGAGGCAGAAGAGTCTAATTCAATCAATCAGTCAACATGTATTAAATACCTCCTATATAGCAAGCCTTGTGCTAAGCTTTGAGAATACAGAAACAAGGAAAAGACAGTCCCTGCCCTCAAGAAGCTTAGACTCTAATGGTAGTCAACATACAGACAAATATATACAAAACAACCTATATACAGAATAAATAGGAAATAATTAACAAAGGGAAGAAATTGGAATTAATGGAAATTGGAGAAGTCTTCCTGGAGAAGGTAGGATTGTAGTTTGGACTTAAAGGAAGCCAAGGAAGTCAGTAGTCAAAATAGAGAAGAGAGAATTCCAGTCATTAAAGGGCCTGAGAAAATGCTGGGAGCAGAGGAGAAGATGAATGGAGTGTCTTTTTTGTGAAATAGCCAGGAGACCAGTGTTACTGGGTCAAAGAGTAGGTGTTGGGAAGTAAGGTTTAAGAATACTAGAAAGTAGAAGGAACCAGATTCTGAAAGGTTTTGATTGATATGTCCTTGTTCACACAGCTAGTTAATAGAACAAGTTTTAAACTATTAGGCTCCTGACTAGCCATTCATATCCTTTGCTTCCCCTGTTTAAATCATCATCTTCTCAATCTACTTGTACCAAAAAGCTTTCAAAGTTTAGAGACTTGGTAGAGGGCAAAGTGATGTGCAAAATCACCTCATTTGTCTTGTTACTACTAGAATTGAAGTGAAGACTCATTGAGATAGCAAAGCATGAATACATTTTTTACAACCACTATTACAGTTATTTATCAAAGAATACTATCAAGACAGTGACTCCTTGGGACTAATGATAAGATGATAACTAAAAATTAGTTGGGACACTAGGTGGCACAGAAATAGAGAATGTGGCCTGGATTCAGGAAGATCTGAGTTTAAAATCTGATCTCCAACAGTAGCTGTGTGGCTCTGGGCAAGAGGTCACTTAATTCTCTTTGCCTCAGTTTCCTCATCTAGTTAAATAAGCTGTAGAAGAAAATTCACTATCATTGCCAAGATAACTCCAGATTAGGTAAAAAAGAACTGGACATGACCGAAAAATTATTAAACAACTATTATAAGCTGAGAATGAATCTCTAACATTCTCCAGTTTACTGGTATATCTTGATGAAAAATGCAATTGAAACCTGTAGAGTCATCCAGTTTTTCTGTTTCCAGTATGGTACTCTCTCTAGCTTTTCCCTTTTATCAAGGCCCTTTCAAAAGAAGAAAAAAGTGTTGTCTTCTCTAAATGCAGAAAATCAGATTAGGTGACTTAGACAATCCCCTCCCTTCTTTATGATTTTATTTTTCTGTCTTACTGACATAGGAAAAGTAGCAGCCCCACGAAGATGATTATTGCAAATTTGTATACAAGGCAGTGACATAGCTCAAAATTGAGGAGATATAAGCAGGCTTTGTTTTATTTACATCTGATGAATTGGTAACTCCATTTGAAGTACTCACCATCCAAAATAAAGGTAGAGAGATATAGCCTCAAACCCAGCATTTTGGAGCTTACTTTGTAAGAGTAGAAGGTATGTAGTATGATGAAAAAATGCACAGATTGAAAAATAAGCATACTAGTTTGAAGAAATTCCTTTCTAAGTCTTATTTTCTGTAGTAGAAGGAATTGATGTAACTTATGCCTTAAAGATCAGTATTAGTAGATTGGTAAAATCTAAATTTCTCTCTATTTCCCCATGAGGTCAGAATGACTTGTACATCTGCCACTGGCCCATGCCTAAGCAGAAATTCTCAGTACAAGCTATATGATGGGACTCTATGTGTGTATACATGTATGTGTAATAGAGTAAAGAATCCCGGTAGAAAGCCAAGTCAGAGAGGTTGTTCTTAAGTAATTTTCTGATTGGATATTTGTAGTAGTGATGGACAAGATGAGACTCCTCTTGAGAAAACCAATGGATTTTACAGATAATATCAAATTTAGAGTTGAAACAAAAATTAGAAAAACACGCATGACCCTAAGCAGACTATGAATAGGGGTAGATAACAGAATAAGATTCATCTCAGAAATATGTAGACTAATAGTAACAATACATTGGGGATAGAATAATTCACAATACAGATAGAGATCCTGTCTGTGAGTGGGCGAAATCTGGCCTGAAGGCTGACTGGACTGCAGGGTGGAGAGGAGTCAGAATTTGCAATATGAGACTGCAGAAAAACAGACCAGAACTATTAGAACTGTCTGTCTGGCCAACTCAAATGTATGTACTCAAGGGAATGGAGAAAGACCTTGACATCAGCCTCCTGAACCCATGGAAAGTCTTTACAATTCATGTTTTCAAAACCAGTTCTCATCATCAGTCATATTATCCTTATTTAAACTGTATGTATTTGTTTAAAAAAAAAAAACAAACCTCAACACTGTCTCATAGTTTCTGAGATGTAGCAGTATAAGAATTATTCTAAACAAAGTGGATGTTCAAGACAAACTAGAAGATGTCTTGTTTTGTGCTCAGAGCCTTCAGGCTTACCCAGATAATTCCATATGGAGATGCCATTCCAGAGAAATTCTGCAGTCAATAGAGAAATGACTTTGTCTTCATATCATCAGTTCTCCCTTCCTTTGACTTCTATTCAGATGATCTAATGAATGTGAACTTGACTTCACTTGGGGATAATTGTGATGTCTTATTTGATATTGCAGTTGTCCTGAGGTTTCTTTTGGTGAACTTACAGAAAATGAGACAAAATCCTAAAACTTTCATTGAATTACAAGAAAGGCCCTTTGTATCTAACTGTACAGTAGTCCACAGAATTTTAAGCTTTAAAAAATAGTGAGATAGGGTATTGTTCCAGGACACGTTTTTTACTAAGCTTCTTCAAGTTTGAAAAGATATTCAAAAATGAGAATCTACATGACTTTTTTTTCAGACAAAGTTTTAAGTCCACTGTGATTTTTGCCTACCTTTAAATGGTCTCTCTTCTCTTTGAGATAATAGTAAGGAAATATGGATTTCAGGTTTAAAGAGGAGCTAGAAAAAAACAACTTAACATTTAGTGTATATGGATGACATCAAGCTACATGGCTTTTTCAAAAATTGAAATAAAAATCATAAAACAGATCCTTTACCCTTTAAAATCTTTATTCAGTGATATCGAAATGTGATTTATGCTCAAAAAGTATAAACTCATTAATGCATATGAAGAAAAGAAGGCAACTTCAAGCTTTAATGCAAGGGTCAAATTGAATCAATGAATGAATCTCATAATGCAAATATCTTGGAATCCTTGAGGCAAGACACATGAAGCAAACATGGAGAAAAGTATGACTGAATACATTAGAAGACTTGCTGGCATCCTGAAATCAAATCTCAATGTGAAGAACACACTTAAAGCAACCATTGCTGGACATTATCCAATTTTGTGTCACTAGCAAAAGTGTCAAATGGATAATCCCCAATTCAGAAAAGATTTTCAGCAAAAACATAATTTTAACAAAACAAGGCCTGTCTCCCTAAGAAGATAGTCGCTTGGCATTTAGTAATGATAGATAGATAGATAGATAGATAGATAGATAGATAGATAGATAGATTTTATATCACNGATAGATAGATAGATAGATAGATAGATAGATAGATAGATAGATAGATAGATAGAGTTTATATCACACCTTTTATAAGCTAAATGTTTTGCAAATATCATCTCATTTGATCCTTACAAACCACCTTGGGTGATAGGTGCTATCATCTCCAATTTACAGTTTGAGGAAAATGAGTCAAACAGAGGTTGAGTGACTTGCCCAAAGTCATATATCTAGTGTCTGAGTTTGGACTTGAACCTGGATCTTCCTGATTCCAGGCCCAGCAGCTCTGTCCAGTGCATCACTTAGCTGCCTGTGATAAGTATGTTTCATGCATGAGGCACTGTGCTAAGCACTCTGGGAAACAAAAAAGGAAAAATGCAGTCCCTACTCTCACAATCAGTTGAAGCAAGATGAAAATCCTCTTTCTAAAAAGGAGGTAAAATATATATAATGTGTAATATTATGAATAATAAATGTGTTCATATGAACTATGAAAGTATGATATATATGTAATCCATATATTTTGTGTTTATTCTATATACTATGCTTTCATAGTTCATGTGATAAACACATCAGAAAAGCAGTGTTTGAAATGCATAGAATCATTTCACTAAACAATAGTAAATGCTCACCTTTGAGGTTCATACAAGGGTTTGGTTAACTATAGCCTCAAATGGTTGCTTCTAGGTGGAACATGAAAAATCCAAGTTTTTGGAATTGGATCAAAAGGAATTCTCAGTATAATGTCTTTATGAATTAAGACAACAGCATGTTGATGAAGAAATATTGGGCAAATGGTTGAATCTTGGGAGTTTGTTTGGGGGAGATAGAAAGGTTTTTGCTGACGTTCAGGGTCAAGCCATTGACCCCCCCCCCCCCGAAATTAAAGGATTGTTCTTGAGTAGCTGGGACTACATGATTGAGGCAGATTATTCAAGACTTCAGAAGAAACTCTGCCATTGATCTGCAGATTGCACATATTTAGCACCTGCTCAATACTTGGGAAGACAAAGCATAAAAAAGGAAGAGGAATACATAGAGCAGTTCATTCCACCCAACAGACCCATCAATCAAATTGGAAGATATGTGTTATGCCACATCTATGTAGTTTCCTGCCTTTCTATTCATGGTCCAAAATTTTTTCATACTAAAATCTGAAGAAGATTTGCAATTTCCATCAGTGGAGTTTCTAAAATGGAACTTCTCACAATGATCACATTCCGGGTTGGGATTAAACTTAAAAGAAAAAGAAGGAAAAGGGGGAGAATGAACAAGTCTCAGTTCATGGATCTCTGTTACACAAAGACCTTGGACTTTGATTATCTCCTCCTCTAAGCTTCCCTGCTGCATTAGCCCATTCTCCTTTCATGCAGATGCCCCAAGGACTCCCACAGCACATCATTGTTGCTCTTCCCCATATTGATCTTGCTGAAGATATTGGGAAGAGGCAGTTTGCAGTCCTAGATTGCTTTGCACTCGAAGGAATCTGACAGAAAAGTAAATGTCTAACTTGTGCGAACGATAAGATTATTTTTAAAATGATAATTGCACCTGATATTGTTGCTGGGCTCATAGTTGCGGATGGCTTTATAGGATTATCTTATTTGATCTGAACAGTAACCCACGAAGCCACTACAAATATAATTAACCCCATTTGGCAGGCAAGAAAAGTAAGGTTCAGAGAAGGTGACATTGACCCAGTGTTACAAAGGTATTAAATGCCCAAGGAAGGACTCAAAATTTTTATTCTAAATCTGTAATAAGCACTATCTGTAGAGTCAGAGCACCTGAGTTCAAATCCTACTCCAAATCCCAACTTTGTGAGCATGGCCAGTTCCTAGGTCTCAGTTTTTTCATCTATAAAATGGAAGGCTTGGTGTTTGGGCTCTGTGGTCTCTTCCTGCTTCAGATCAATAATAATATTATCTGATGATGCTGGAAACCAACAGGGCTCTTCTAAATACTGAAACTCTAACCTTTTTCAAGCCCTTACTTTTCATCTTAGAATGAAGACCATCTCTTGGTTGTAAGACAAAAGGGTAGTAAGGGCTAGGCAATGGGGCATGAGTGATTTGCCCAGGGTTACATGGCTAGGAAGGATCTGAGTTCAGATTTGAACTCAGGACTTCCCATTCATCTCTAGGCCTACTTCTCAATCCACCGAGCCACCGAGCTATCCTCCAAATATCTCAATACAACAATAAGTATCAACTATGTAAAATACCCTGTATTAGATAGAGAGGGTCTTTATTGGTTTGCTTGAGTTGGAGAGCTTGGTCCAGACCTGTGACTTCACATATGCCACTCCTCTGTAACTCAGGCTTAGAGAAAGGTACTCAGTACTTAAAGAACTTAAATGATTTGGTCCAGGTTGCACAACTACTGTAAATCAGAGGTAGATCTTGAGTCTCTCTATCCCTTCTCCAAATGTGACCATCTATCATTCCTTGATACCTGTATCTATGCTTCTTCTCCTCCTCATCATCATCTCTTTCCTCCTCCTCCTCCTCCTCCTCCTCCTCCTCCTCCTCCTTCTCCTTCTCCTTCTCCCCCCTCCTCCTACTGTTACTACTACTAAATACTCCTAATAACTAATGAGAGGCAGACTCTTATCTTCATTTTTCAGAGGAGGAAACTGAGTTATAGAGAAATTAATTGACTTGTCCCAGTTCTCACAGCTAGCAAGTGTGAGGCCAGATTTGACATCAGGAATTCATATACTGTGTCACAGAGACAGAAAACAAAGAAACAAACAAAACAGACTCCCTGCTCCGAGGAAGCTTACCAATCTACAAAACCTCAAGTCATACTTTCCTGTCGTTTCTTTCTTTTCCGTATGAAAAGTAACTTTGTTGATAGCATTCATTTTATCACCTACATTTTCCAGAATATCCTTCCTACCCACAACCAGAGTCATTTTTTATTTAAAAGGTTGGGGGTGGGGTGGGGTTGAAAAGTTACATTTATCTTACCAAGATATTGAAAAAGTCTGAAATTATATCCATTGTTCCATACCCATAGAGAGCTTAGACACTGGATAGTGAAACTATTTTCTCTAGCAATGGATATTGATGTTAACTTCACCCAAAATGAAGTCACACCAGGAATTCAGGGATGGTTTGTTTACTAGGAGAAATATAAGCATAAATTTTAAAATAACATGATTATGTTAATAAATATAAAAAGGTTAAAACAAAATAACATGTTCACTCAGATCTTAAAATGAATAGGAATAACGGAACCTTTCCTTAAAATCATGAGAAATATCCAGCTTCCCCTCTAAATAGAATGCAAACTTTTAAAACATTGTCCAGCACACAGTAGGTGCTTGCTTAGTATTTATTGATTGCATTGGAATTAAACAAGAATTATCATTTATAAAAACTTGAATTTTTACCAGCAACAACAGGGACTTAACAAAGAAGTTCAGCATTTCCACTCTTATATGCTAAGAATTTCAACTATGCCTAAAAGTCAAACAGTGAATCTTAAGAATTTTATCAGAGCTTGGAATTAGATGATTTTCAGTTGCATATGCTTCCCATCTAAAATTGATGATGTTTTCTTTTGCAAAAGAAATAACAATCACACTTCCTTTTGTGCTCTGACAACAATCCTATCTGTGTTCTCCAGAGTTGGCTAAGTGATTGCTGATGCTGAGCCCTTGATTTCTCAAGAAAGAGGAACTGATTTTAGTTTCATCCATGCATTCAAGGGAATGACATGACATAAATTATTTCTTAGAAATCCCTTAGTTCTCTTTTCATGTAGATTGCCCAATCAATTGAGAAGACATCATCTCAGGGCCTTGGCTACTCTTTCCAACACCTTGTGTCAGGCTAATTCTGCAGCCAGAAGGAGGAGAATGAATTTAGCATATGGAGAGATTGGATAGATAATATCATTGGAAATTCCTCCTAAGTTTGAAAAGGAACATGAATAAGTGCTTCCTCTGGTTCAAATGCCCAGCCTAAAGGATTTCTGAAAGTTTCCCTTTATGTAGACATTATCATGACATGACTTGATGATTTCCACCCTTGCTTTGCAAATTCTAAATCACCATATACATAGTTCTTATGTTCATGACCGAGTAAGCAAAGACGCCCAGTAAGAAGGGATTCCTTCATTAGAAAGTTATTGCAGTATCATAACAGTGATTTTCCCTGGAGAAAACAATAAGAAAATATTGGCCAGATTTTCTCCCTCTCTTCCCACCTGCTCTGTCTGCCTTTGGTTCCCAGAGCTCTGGGTAATTAACCAATATTTTCCAAGCATTTTTTCTAATAATTGTAGTTACTCTGTTTCTCAGGCCAGTAAGCATTGTGGTGGTTTTTTTTTAATGGCTCTTTTCCTAAAGCTTCCACAATGCCAGGTCTTGCCTAGAAACAGAATGATAAACATTTTTTGTCTAATTTACCTCTCTATCTCTATCCATCTGTTGGTCTCTGTTGCTCTCTCACTGTTTCTCTCTCTCTCTCTCTCTCTCTCTCTCACACACACACACACACACACACACACACACACACGTACAAACACACAAGATTCTACACTTGTACTTCCTTTTTAGGAATCAGTCAGGCTGAAACAGTCATTGAACAATGACAAGACTGGGTTGCATTTTCAGATTTATAGCGCATTCTCCTTACAAGAGCCCTGTGTGACAGGTACTATATCTATCACGGTTTCCAATTTGTGAATGAGTTAATTGAGGCTTTACTAAAGGGAAATGACTTGATTGGGGTCAGGGATAATAATTATCAAAGCCAGATTTAGAATCCTGGGGTCTTGACTCTAAGCCTCGTACCCTAGACCCATTGTTTTCAGACTCTTCATTTCTCCCAGAGCATGTTCACAAGGACTTTTTAAATTAATCTGGAAAACAAAACCAAAAAGTCCTGCTTTGAAAATTAAGAGTCCCCATCAATAGGATATAGTAAATCCATTTCCTCACCAGTTTGTCCTTTGCCTGTCAAACATTTGTAGGCTGCATAGGGTGGTTCTTAGAGAAGAGAAAGCTTTGTCTTCTGATAAGTCAATGATTTTCCAAACATCTACCTACTTTGTTCTGTAGCAAAATCAGTCAGAGCAGAAGAGACAGAGGTGGGGCTCTTTCAACAGTGCTCTGGAAATCTAAATCACCTACACAAAAGTTCAAGGTCTTAACATTAATAATATAAATTACATTTATTCTACAAAAGTCTACTGTTGGGAGAGATTTTTAAAGTCTGCCTGCCTCTTTTAAAGGACAAGGACTCTAGAAGTTGTATATGTCAAACTATTTGGGCATGGCCAAGGTTTTCTAGTTTGTCAGATTTGGAAGGGGTAGAATCTAAAATTCTACAACTAAAAGGGTCTTGGGACATGAAAAGTTAACACGTAGAATGCTGGGATTGGAAGACATCAAAGAACATGGAAATAGAAATCTTGAAGTGGGAAAGAACCTTACAAGATAGAATTTTAGAATATAGAATGTGAGAGTTGGGATTGATCTTGGGACAATTAATGTCAGAACCAGGAGAGTGCTCAGGTCCTCTGATTCCAAATCCATAAGTCTTTTCACTGACCCATTCTGCCTCTGAAATGCATGTGGGTATTTGTTTCTGCAGAAGCCAGGTGTCCATATTTTTTGGCTTTTTCTACTAATACAAAGAGAACATTTATTAGTACCTACACCAAATACTACTTGGTATTGTTGGTGGTCAATCGTTTCTCAGTTGTATCTGAATCTTCATGACCCCATTTGGGGTTTTCTTGATGATGATACTGGAGAGGTTTGCCATTGCCTTCTTCTGCTCATTTCACATATGAGAAAGCTGAGGCAAACAGGGTTATGTGACTTACTCAGGGTGATACAGATAATGTCTGAAGAAAGATTTGAACTCAAGAAGATGACTCTAGGTACTCTAACCACTATGCTACCTAGTATACTACTTGGTATATATGACTTAGTCCTTGTTCTTTAGAAGACAGGAACCCGATTCATAGGTTCATGTGGGAAAGATGTCAGGTCACACCCAAATGCAGCATTCGGACAAAATTCCCGGTAATGTCAAGATCTCAATGTATGTATATGAGGAAATGCCATGTAAAGGGTATATATCTCATTACAATTAAGATTTATGCCATGTCATTATGCCAGAAAGAGTCTCCTAAAGGCTGTAGCAAGAGAATGGTCCATATACAGAAGTAGAGTCCACTTTTATTTGGTGTCATTGTATTGAGGGAACAGTAACACTGAGGTAAAGTAGATGGAATGTTGGCTGGATTCTGAGACATAGTACCCGGGTAATACTGGACAAATGACTCAAGCAACTCTCTCTACCTTTGTATTGAAGATGGGTGGACCATCTTCATTAGTAAAGAGAGATTCCATACAAATGATTTCCACATAGCAATGTAATCCCAGCTCAAGACAAAAGACAAATATGGACTGAAAACCATAACATGTGGGTGAACCTGGACTCTTGATGCAAGATACAAACTCTCAGGAGAGGTTCATCACCAGAAATCTGGGTCACCTGACTACTGAGTTCAAGGTATAGAGCAACTCGACAAAAGTAGACTCCTAAAAGCTGTGGTGTCAAAGTCAAATAGAAAAAAAAAAAAAAAAAACACCACATAAGGATCCCTGCAGGCTCTCTGTTGACTTAGAAAACCACATATTAACATTATCTGTGTTGTAGTGTATTTTTCTCTGATTTGTTAAACATTCCTCAATTTGATTTATATTTAATTGCATTAATGAGAAGCGTTTAATTATATTTTCATCTGGTTGGACTGCACTCAGCTGTGTTTTTGACACTTCTGTCTAAAGGCTCTGTGATTTTACTAGCTACATGGGCAGTGAGTGCCCTTCACCAATGAATCCTTGGCTCCTTAAAGCATTGAGTATGTAGTGTGCCCACTGGTGTGTGTGCCCAAGCCTCGGGTCCTTCTCCCCTTCTGACTAACAACAAGCTAAATGAGAGGTGAGGGTAGAGAACCTTTGATAAGTTTCGAGTCAGAGGGAGTTGTTTGTCAAACCAATAAGAACCAGAATATGAGGATATGGAATTCTTGTCACCTTTTTCTTCCACTTTAGTCACAGCACCCATAGAGAGCTCTTTATTCTAAAGTACATGGCCTGTGAGGTGAAAGGCAAAGGAGCTTAAAGTATTTTTTGGAGGGCAGTTAGGAAGACAGGCTGGCTTCTTCTCTAATACAGTGTTATATAAACAATAGGAGCAAAGCTGAATGGTAAGTGCCTGATACACACAAAATATTCTGCCTACCGACTGGGACCACATTGCTCTCCCTCCCTCTCCATCTCAGCTTTATAGCTTTTCTCTAATCAAATTTCAATGTATTGACTTTTTAAATTAAGAAAGAAATCAATAAACTCTTTGTAGTCCTCAAGGGACATGGTTTTCTAAATGTCCTCCCCACCCTTGTCATTTTTCATTACCCACCTCCACCCCCAAGAGTCCTTTGGGAGCAGCTTCGTGATCTCTAGGAGGGGCATTGACAGTTTAATCTTTGGGTGTCTTTAGCCTCTGTTGCTTATCCCATTTCTGCCCTCTAGGTGCCAACCTGGATTCACTGGAGCAAGATGTACTGAGAATGTGCCCATGAAAGTGCAAACCCCAGAAAGTATGTTAAAAAAGAATCTGAACTTTGCTTTCTTCCCCAATCCACAGCAACAATCACGACCACTTGGTGGTTTGACCAACCAGGTACCTGGGCTCTGCACCCAAGGCTCGGTGGCGTAGTGTGTTATTGGTGTCACCTCCTGTCACTGGAGACAAGAGAGCTTGATTGGGCAAGATGTTCAAAAATCCCAGCACCCGTGGAGGGCAGGCCAATCATTGTCTTCCTTCCATTATCTTTGACCAGATAGAAATCGAAATTTCTTGAGCTGCCAAGATGCCTTGGTAGCCTCTTCAATTTGCTCCACAAGTAACCTCTGCTTTGAGAGGATACAAACACGTGCGATGGTGGTGTGCATGTCTCCACCATCCACATCTGTTCATTCGATTTGGTCCAAACTGGCCTCCTTGGAGGTGTTCTCCATTCTTCGAGCCACATTGGGGCAAAGCTGAGACTGCTCCTGGAGGTGAACTCACCAAGGTCCAGCAGTTGACACTGAAGAAGCTTCTTTCTTAGCACATATTCACTTCTTCTCTTTTCTCTGTTGTCTCTACCGTTGTTTTTTTTTTTGTTTTTCCTCTCAGGTGCCCAAATGAGTTTACTGGTGATCGTTGCCAAAACTACGTAATGGCGAGCTTCTACAGTACGTCCACTCCCTTTCTGTCTCTGCCTGAGTAGGAGCATGCCTGGCCCAGAGGGCACTGCTTTCTTGCTGCTGCATCTCCCTTCCCAGATCACACCTAGAGCTAGATTTCTTCTGCCAGGTCTAACAAGGATGGCCTCTGCCTGTCGCATGAGAATCTTAACCAAAGTCATTGTATGAACTGCTCTGTTTATGCCATGTTGGCACCGAGACACTAATAGGCATGTGAGGCTCAGGAGGGATTCTCAAGGTGATATTGACTAAGGATAGCCAGTCACAATCAGTCCTCAGGAGTGACACAGTCATAATAACTGTCTCTAAGTTTCACTTTTATGGAGAAAATACAATAAAATCATTCCACTAAATAGTCTAACTTCTTTATAAAGATGCCACCAGTCTGAAAGGGATCTTGCTAACTTGTAATCCATAATGCATTTGAAACTATGGTAAGTTTGATATGGTACAGAATGTATTATTTATAACAAATAAACCTGACAAACAGAGTGCAGATGTTTCTCGTCATTGCCCAGTCTGCCTTTAGAGAATGAGAAAAATGTGGGAGAGATATAGAAAATGATAGGAATTTCAAGAACAACCCAGAGTAACTTGAACATGGATGCCCTTGGTTTGCCCCACTCATGAATGGTGCCAAGCAAACTAGGCATCGAAAGCCAACTTAAATAACTGAGGAATTAGAACATGTTGTACTAATTTAGAAGTTAATCTTAGAAGAGAAAAGAATCCCTACCACATTCTGGATATTAAGTAGCTTTTCTTTGAAATATGGATTCTTGCCTTTAGAAAATGGGAAGTTGGTACCTTTTGATCCATTCTTCCTACTGCAGAAAACATTGCCTATGAAAGAGCAGAATACATTGCCCAAATTGCCTCAAAGAAAGGTTCCCTCCCTCATTTAGAACTGAGGCAGAGGGGCAGCTGGGTAGCTCAGTGGATTGAGAGTCAGGCCTAGAGATGGGAGATCCTAGGTTCAAATCCAGCCTCAGACACTTCCCAGCTGTGTGACCCTGGGCAAGTCACTTGACCCCCATTGCCCTCCCTTACCACTCTTCCACCTAGGAGCCAATACACAGAAGTTAAGGGTTTAAAAAAAAAAGAAAAAGAAAAATAGAACTGAGGCAGAGGGTTTCCTCTTTCCATTTATGCACCATGATTTTTTTATTTGATTAAGAGACACTATCCATGCCCAAGGGCTATTTCTTAAAGGCCTTCTTTCTGATGTTTTCTGTGACAGCTTTTGGGAAAGGGGGCATTTAGGCTTCATTAGGAGAAATGAACAGGAAGCCTAGTTAGACTCAAATCTTTGGGACCCATTCAGAAAGCTTCTTTAAAAACTGGATCTTCTCTCACTCCCTCTGATGTAAAGCCTTCGTTCATATCTCATACCATCCCCGCTGACACAAAGAGGATTAAATTATTGGTGGGTTTGTGTTTGGAGAAGAATTGGAAGCTGCAGGGAAAAAAAAAGAACTTTGCCCATGTGATGATTGTTTTAAAAAATTGGCCATGGATCCATGAGAGGGTAGCATAAAAGAAATATTCAAGTTAAAGATGAAGCAAACTATCACCACCACCACCAAAGTTTGAAGTCAACCAACAGATCCAGTTTGGAATCTCTATTTTAAAAGCTTCATTTTCAGTTGCCAAAGACCATTGCGTTCTTATATAATTAATGTGGCATGCCCCATGACTGAAGTCAGTCTATATTTGAGAAGTTCCGACATTTAGGAAAGAAGGTCTTTCTTGAATGGGTCCCTTTCAGAAGTAATTGACCCTTGAAATGTAAGTGTTATGGCAGGGGGAAAAGATTAAGTAGCAGACAGGTCAGCCCCCTCACTCACTGTTTGTTGGATGATATCATGTGTTGTTTTTTTTTTTTTTTTTTTAAGAACATGGCATTGCCCCGACTCAGTCAGCCTAAATGGCTTCCCTTGATGGATTTCCTATTTGAATAGCTTAGCATCATATATTTCAAAATGAGAGGTGGACAACATTTGAATCCGTGTCTCTTGTAGGAGGGGGCGATTTTCATTGCTGTAAGAGCTCCTAGCAGCAGATGAATGACTATTTCAGTGGTTGGTCCATATTAATAGGGCCTTTGTGAGAGAATGGATCACCAGTGTGAAGAAATACAAAGTCTAAATTATAGACCCTTAGGTATAATAGGATACACTCCATCAAGGATATTCCTAACAAACATATCTGCTCTTGTTTTATACATGATGCTATCTATGTCTTGCAAGTCCTTGAAAATATGAATACTTAATGTAGTTTTAGCAGGTTCCTAGAAAATCCCAATTTGTTCACCAAACACTTTTTGGTGCATAGGTCCAAGTGTGTATGTCTCCCCACCCCCATTCACAAGGTTCTCAGGCCAGCAGATTGTCCCTAAATCATGGGAACTATCCATGCTTTGTGTGACTGGGAGCGATAGGGATACATTTCCTTGTAAATGTCACAGGCAGAGTCTCTTCCCCATTTCACAAATTCAGTGGCACTCTAGTTGATTGAAAGTGAAAGCAATTCAAACTCCACTGTGGCTACCAGTCCACAAGGTAAGTGATCAAGCCATAGGCACAATTGGAATGGCTGCCCTTAACATCGACAGAGATAGAATCTAACCACGTAGGGTGGGATATTGACATTTGGGGATTCTGGGGCTGTCTGAGCATATAAAGGCAGTCACTAGGGGGAACAAATGCTGGGTCACTTCCGTTAAGGACGAGTTGCTACAGAGCACCATTCAGTTCAATTAAAAAATATAGTCCCATGCTAAACACTGGGGCTCAAAGAATGCCCCAGACAACAGTCACATAAGATTATGTTCCACTGGAGGAAAAGACAAAGGCAGACAAGTGACGGTAGTAATTAAAGGACACAAATTATTCTGAAATGTATAATCAGGATAAAGTTAGCTACTTTAGCTACTATTTCCCTCATTGCTGCTATTGCTCTGAAATATGGGACTCATACCTTGCCAGTAGAGTTGGCCTGACAACCCCTGTTCAGCAACAATGGGACTCGAAGTCTGTTCCATCAAATGCCACAGATTTGAATTATTAACCAGTTAATTGATTTTTGGAAAATAATTAATGGTCTGAGGTGATTGCCCCTAACAGGAAATTTTCCTCGGATTATTTGTCCAAGGATATTAATAGCCAAGGTTCTTTTCCTTGGATTAAAACAGGAGAAATAGATGCATGGCCAAGTAAGTAGTCAAGATACAAGAGGGTAATGCATGCTTCCTTGTTAGGAGTCCATATAAGAGCTAAGTAGTCATTTTCCAGTGACTCATTTGCAGTGGAAGCTGCTTGGTTTGACCATGGCTTCCTGTGGGGGAAAAATGAGTGTGATGACTGGTGGACTTTGTATTAATACTGTGTAGAAACAGTTACATATATGCATGGGCATGCCAGTAATTTTACTGCAGACCTAACCAACCTTTCTATGCTACTAATAGATGTCATTAGCAGTGTTCATGGAGGCTCACAGGAACAACTTTCTGGGAAAGAGATCATGTTAGTTTTATGTTGGCTTAACCCTTAAAGTCTTCCTGACTGGTTCGGGAGGAGGTGAGCATGGGATTGGGAAATGGTGACCCCATCACAGTCGCTTTAGAAGGATTCTGATCATCCTCATGTTTCCAAATTTATATACAATAAGGAAGCAAAGGGTACCTGAAAGTGGGTCTAAACAAGCCAGTGTATCCCAGAGGGAAGAGGACATAGGATGAATCTGAGTGAAATTCAGTTCAAATCACTCTGATTATCAGTCAGTGACACACTGAACATCAAGGCTTTAAAGGGACTCCCTGGCTTTCCTCCTCTGGGAGGTTATTGATTTTGCCCCCCCCCCACCTGCCTTCCTCTAAACTCTCATTCCCTTTGAATTCTGAAAGTTCCTTAGAATCTAGGGAAATCCAGATCATTGGATGAATGTGAGACTCAGAGGAATTTTTGAAGACTGGGATTTATGGTAGCCTACTAGAGGAGGCCTTATTTTGGCCTTTCTTTGGGCCTAGGTTGGCACTAATGTATCTGGTAACCTGAGCATAGAGATATGAGGCTGCTAGATCAAGGGATGCCTTCTCCATCCTAATTGTACTCATGAGAATAGCTCCTTTCTCTGTAGCTCATTCAGAGATTCATTCATTTATCAAACTATGGTTCATCACTTGCTATGTACTTTACAAGTACTTTTGGAAGTGCTGAAGGGACCTAGATGAAAATGATGACAGTCCCTGCCCTCTGAGAGCTTACAGCTTACTGAGACCAACAACATGCATACAAATAAGAGAATACCAAACATGTCCCAAATCTAAACAAAAGGAGACAAAGCTAAGTACAAAGTCATTTCAGATGGAAGGTATTAGCAACTTTGGGCACTCAGATACAACCTCAGTACTGACACATCCCTGTGCACAGAGAGCAGAGATTATTGTTCCTCTATGACAGATGATGAAACAGAGGCTTCCCCAGCAAGTTGAGACTTAGA
Organism: Gracilinanus agilis; assembly: GCF_016433145.1. Classification (NCBI taxonomy): domain Eukaryota; kingdom Metazoa; phylum Chordata; class Mammalia; order Didelphimorphia; family Didelphidae; genus Gracilinanus; species Gracilinanus agilis. The sequence continues at coordinate 12,424,162 of NC_058135.1, read as the reverse complement.
ATCAGTGATTGGGCACAAAAGAGAAGCACACTTCAAAGACCTCTCCTTTCCAGTGTCTGTTCCCCAGTCCTTCAAAACCTCTAAGATTTCTCTTACACGAGGTATCTCTGTAATGACATCTTGGGTACAACATCTTTTGGTTTCCAAAAAGAAAAGAGATACTTGCCATTTGGAGGTCCCCTTCTGTCTGTCATCTCCTTCTTTGAGGCTGAGGGTGCTCAGGCCATCCTGAATTTTTGAAGGAATCATCCAAATACTGGTTGTCCCAAAGAAGGGCTCTCTTTCCCTTCTGTCAGTCCTTTCTCTGAGCCTCACTGCTGCCATATGCTAAGAGCTAATGTCCTAAGGGTTTCTCAAAGTGCAAGTTTCTTTTAAGAAGTTTAACATTTTGCAAACATTTATCCTGGCAGCATATAAAGTGATGGTAGAGGTGATGGTAGGGAGTCAGGGAAGGAACAAAGATTATCGTTCAGTTAGCTGAATCCTACAGTACTGTGCCATAGCAATGGAATTAAGGCAAACAAACCATGATGGTACCAACCTTTAAGGTGTTTAATGAGAAGATATGATGCTCAGGGAAATAAATGGGACAAAGGAGTACAGATTAGTGGGAACATTTCTGAATTTGGCATCTAAATCTTTGCTCTGCTCCTTACTACCTCTATAACCCAAGGAAAGCCAAACTGCTTATTCAGGTCTGTTTCATCTTCTTTAAAACAAGGGAAACTGACCCAGTTGATCTCCTAAGATCCCTTTCAAATGGAGAGGACAATGTTCCATTTTAGAGAGGAAGTGGCTAAGAGCATAGAAATTTGGACAGTGCCACCTAGAAACACTATGGTAAGATTCAAAACAGAGCTCAGTTCTCTTGATTCCAGTCTGGAACTTCAAGCAGCAAAGCCTTCTGACTAAGGAATAAAGGGATGTTGGGGAGATACATTGTGAAATGAATTAATGTAAGCCAATAAGGCCTTCCTTCTTCCCCTCCCCCCAAAAAACCCAAAACTTCATGTTCTCAAGACAGCTTGAAAACTGGTCAAAATATGACAGATACCTTTATAATGCTATAGGAGAAGATATTGTTAGACAGAGAGTTGAGTCCTTAGCTCTTAACCTGCATGACCAGGCTAAGTGACTTAACCTCTCTGGACCTCAGTTTCTCCTAGTGTTAAGTGAGGATTTTGATCTTGATCACTGAAGTCTTTACCAGCTTAAGACAGTTGACACCCTAGCTTCTACATCAGTGAAGGCTTTAAGGGGTTAAGCAGGGCACCTTATGTACCTTATACATAATGATGGGTGTCAATCTTTTCCAGTAGATGAAGTGTTTTTCACAGACTCAGCCTCGATGACACCTGTATGAACACTGCTCCATGAACCCTTCCCCACTGGTCCCATTTTCATGTGCAAACAAACAGACGTGTAACTTTGTTTTGGACTACCATATATTGCTCTTTTCTGAAACTGTGTCCCTTTTCTTTCTTTTTTTTTTGTCAACTTTCTGCATTGGCAGAGCATCTTGGGATTGAATTTATGGGTATGGACCAATCATTCCTTTTTTAGTGCCTTTGAGCAAATTTTAGCACCTGTGAACTTGACTCCCTCTTTTCCCCCTTCTTCCCCTTCCTTCTGATTCCTAACCAATGTCCTTTTGCTTTAGAAGGGATCATACAGCTATAACAGTGGTCTCTATGGGGCCTCAGTTATTAGACACAACACTAGAATATTAGTGAAGGTAGCTCACTCTCATTTCCCAGGTACCATTTTAGGTCTATTATCCCCATAACTCATTGCCAGTTCCTTTCTTGACCATAGTGTTTCGCCTACAGATTCCATTTATTGTGAAAAAATTCCTACAGTCTTCAAGGTAATCAGATCTCCAGGGTTCCAGGAGCCCAAGGGGTCTCCTGCAAGTGCAATGATTCTAGAAGCCCACTCTTATGTCCACTTTATGTTGGGAGCCAAAGGAAAAGACAACGATTCCTGCAGCAGGAAGCCCAGACCTTTGTGAGGAAAGACCATAGTATGTGTATGGATTAGATAATGCCTCAGTAAGTCCAAGGGACTGGAGTCATTCAGGCTTATCTTCTCAGTAAGGACAAAGAAAATAGGCTCTTTGACTCTCTGCAAATATGGCTGGCTGAGATTTTCATTGAAAATATTTGTACTAATGAAATAGAAGCCATTTTACAAGCCATTCTGGTGAAATGAATTAATGTAAGCCAATAAGACCCACTGCCTGCAAATACATCTTGTATCACAAAAAGTCATTTCAACAACAAATCCTAGAGGATTCTCCCACCTCCTTCCCCAGCTTTGAAGAAAGAATCTTGAATTCTTTTTTAGGACAATTTAATTGCTAAATACAAAGCAATTGGTGACTAGATACAGAGTTCCCAAACCTTCAGAGAAATGGGTGACAGAGGAGATTAAGTCTATTCAGAGGCCCTGGGTTCAAATTCTGATTTTTCCCATTGCTACCAATGGGCAAGACACTGCCCCCCAAAACATCAAGTCCATGATCCATAAAACGAGTAAAGGATGGGGCAGTTATCTGGTTAATATCAGCCTATGAAAACCATAGCATCAGCCTGGTTGGATGCCAGTGTAACAACTTAACTTTGATGAAGCATAGACTTACTTTCTTTTTCTCCAAGCCACATCATAACTTTGTGGAGATTACATCTGAGAAGCTCTACTCACAAAGGTATTTCCCCAGGTATGACATCATAGGCTTGACTTGGGCATTTCACACAAGTAAACATAAAGAGCCTTATTATTGTTGTCATCACTATTATTCAACAACAATAATCAACTAAGCTGAAAAGAATCTGCCACAAATCCTTCATGCAAATGAAATTTTGCTTGTCAAGGATCACAGACAAATATCCAGCATCCTCTCTAAAGGAAAACTAACCTTTTTCAAGGTCTCTCATCCTCTGGGGGCTAACCATCCCACAATGGAGAGAGCCCTCTTCCTGGGAGGATTTTAATGACCACACGAAGTCCATCCAATCCAGTCTAGGGCAATCAAACACAAGATAACCCAATCAGCATTTACAGCAAAGGACCACAGGAGAGAGGCAGCTCTTCTGGTATCCAAGAGAAAACCATTTTTGTTCTATTGCCTTAAGGCTCCACCTTCTACCAGACTGGTGTTCCTGTCAGCTCCAGAAAGCCCAAGTCTTAAAGGATAGGATCTAAAAGTAGAAAATAGTGAGGTCATCTCTATGGAAGGATGGCCAGTTCAGGCCAGATCAGAGCCAACCAGATTCAATGCTCAGTGAGCCAAGTGGTGAGGCTGCAGTGGTGACTGGATGTGCCCATCAGCTCCTGGCCTATCAGACTGATAGTATTTTTTTTCAGTTCCACATCTGATTCGTTCTTACCCTGCTGACCTATAACAGCATATCCATAGGGATGAACAAATCTTTATAGAAGATATTGCTGTAGCTTTCTCCCTTAGTGTTTTTGAATTCCTGCCAAATCTATCCCAGAAAACACAATTAATGCTGTGTGATGCAGCTGGTCATATAAATTGAAAACAGCACAAATAATCGACTTTGGGACAAGATACATTGTGTGTGTCTGAGAAAGTTGATAGACTGAAGAAAGCTCACACCATTCTCTTTAACAGCTGCCTCCCTTCTATTGGTTAATCCAAGTGTGTCTGGATAGCCTTTATCCACAGGGAATCACGGAATTTGAGTGTTGGAAGATGCAACCACCTATTCCAGTCTAGAAGAGAAAATAATCTACTGCATGATAAACCTGACAGGTGTTTCTGCATCCAGCCTTCACCTAAAGACCTCCAAAGAAAGGAAAGCCACCACTTTTTGACATAGCCTATGCCACTTTGGGACAGTTCTATTAGTTAGGAAATTGAGTTTTTACATTTGTTTTGCTCCCCATTTTTCATAGACCTCAAACCTAAATTTGTCTCTGTAACTTTCAAATATGTCCTTGGGGGCTTAGCAGAACAAATCTAATCCCTCTGCCATCCACCTGGCTGCCTTTGAAAGATTTTAAGAATTTTTCTTTGTCCTCACTGAGGCTTCTCTTCTCCAAGCTAACCCCGTCTACTTCCTTCAACCAGTCCTTCAATGCCATGAATACATCATTATCTGTTTTGTCCTCTTCTAGAAGAAGGATCTGCCAACTATAGCCCATGGGCAAGTCCTACCCCACGTCTAGTTTTGTGTGACCAGAGCTAAGAATCATATTTTATACCTTTAAATACGAAAATATTTTATTTTAAAATTGTGTAAACCATTCTTTGTTCAAGGGTCAGATATCCCATGAGACTGTAATCGGATGATCCTAACACTAGATAGCATTTATTTTTCAGTGTCTTGTTCAAGCTTTGGTTCCCACCACTGAAAATCAAACTCAAAATTTGTTGTAATGGGGGCAGAGTACAATGAGATCATCACTTCCCTTTTCCTGGATTATCCCTTTCCCTATACTTGTCTCACACCAACACTGAGCCATTGGTATAGAGAACAGAACAGGAATGAGGTATCAGTGTCATGAGACAGAGGTTCACCTACCCATTTCAAAGAAATGTTTTTAGTGAGAAAATTATGGGGAAGAGTCCAGCTCATGCCCAAATGGAGACTGACTGTTTCATCATTCCTGATGGCTATTTTGCAACAAATTCACAGGGAAGGCTTCCTTGCTTTTAGAGGGATCAAAAGATCCTAATAAAGGAAGCAATAGGCAATCCATTTAAAAAGTTCAAAAGGGAAAAGAGGAAGAAAAGTTGTGGGCAAGAGGGCTTGCCTTGTATTTGAGACAAAAAGGGTTGAAATGGTTTGCTTCCCGACGATGCATCCTGAAGAACTGACTCAGATATCAAGACCAAAAGTAACTAGAGTTGGGCTCACTCATGGAACAAAGTGCCCCAACCTGGCCCCGAAGGCCAGTATGCTCCCAGCCTGCTTTACTGGCAGTATGGACAGACAGGCCCAGAAAGGGAAGTAGAGAAGACGGGATGAGCCATGATTATTGCCTGCTGGCATTTCCCCTGCTACTTTAGTAAGGACCTAATGCGAAACCATGCCTCTTGGTCCTCTGGCCTACTGCACATTTTCTCACTGCTCACTTGCCTTCTCCATTACCACTCACCGGTCCCATTAGGCAAGTTTGAAGTTATGCTGTATGGGAAATCCCTTCCAACTTTATTTCCACCTTTTTCCAGACATCTTTTCCTGTTGTTTTCCCCCAGTATGAAGCATGCTGTGCAAAAGCCTACAGTTGACGTGTTAATATTAACCTTTAACCCTCTCCTGCCCTCACCTTTCCTCTCCTTTCTCTATATATTTCTGTCTGTCTGCCTCTATGTTCAATTTTTCTTTTGGTTTCCAACTCCAAGACTATTTTTTGTTTTGTTTGTTGTTTAATCTATGATGCCTTCTCATCTTTTTTACCCAGACTTCTCCTTTCCTTATTCACAATCAGACTTAATATTAATTGGGTTTGACAATGTTCCTAGCCTGTTAACTGGAATTTGATGACCATGAGCTCAGCTTGTAAGAGATGCCCTGGATAATGATAAGATGCATTGTATCAGAGAAATTAAAATTCATTTGTTCTCGGAAAAATGTTCTGCAAACATCTTTTCCAACAAGGAGAGAAAAAAATGGAAGGGGGTGGTGAATAGCATTTTGTCAAGGGCTGTGTGAAGGATTTTGTTTTTACAACATGCCCTGGTTTGTTGTTGACCAGCTTAATTAAGGAGATGAGTCGCCAGCTTTGACTCAGTAATTACACACACCAATGGTGTTCTATTTTTGAATGTTCTTGTGAATATATTCTAATCACTGTAATTTATCTGGTTGGATACTCAGTTCCTTTGAGATACAGGCCACTGTTAAATAAACTCTCCATCTTGTGAAGGGCTGAACCCGAGTCTGACCAAGGGTTCATTCATTCCTTCAAAGAAGTAGGATATAACCCACCTACAGTTGTACCCTCATTCCATTTCTATTGTGCAGCATTCCTGATTTGGAGATCAGGTTCCCTTAAGGCCCAGGAAGGTCTCCACATCTGAGCTGGGAGAGTCACACTTGGATATTTCAGCACTCAGGAGTATTTTTCCAAGTGTATTATGTGGATTATGTGGTCCATTCTAAGACAAGCATGACTCATGTTGATGATTTCTTTCTAATGATTAAATATCTCCATAGCAGAGATGAGGGAAGACCAAAGAGTAGTCCCTATAAAAACAAGCTGGCATTTTGGCCCAGTCTGCTCTTTCTAGGTTAGAAGTCATTGATGCACTGCATTTTCTCTGATATAATGCTTCAGGGCTCAAAGTGAGGCTGTTTTAGTTTTCCTTCCATTCGATCTTGCCCTTGAAATCACAGGGTCTTGCCTCATTGCCTTTGGTAACTACAAGCCAAGCTTATGTTTGCAAATGTTTTTTAGTTTGTCCTTTGTTTTCTTTTCATCTTTTATTGATTAAAATGTTTTTTTTTTTTTGTAAAGCCCGCTGGAATGTAAGGAAGGTCCCTGGGAATAAGGAAAAGTCAGAGGGATCCAGGCAGTCCCTGGTCATTGTCCTAATGATTATTCCAGCTGTCTTTGCAAGAGTAACAAGCAAAACCAAAAATTTACAATTGTGTGTTTTTTCCTTAATCTAACATTGTATATCATATTTACAATATCTGTATTTGGCTTCTTTAAAATAATCCCTAAATATATTTGTAGTTTTGTCTAAATGGAATTTTCTTATTGAATATTTTGGTTTTGAATGGCACCATATGCTGAAGTTATTCTCTGTGACTGGGTGCCATGTTTGTTTTTTCCTGTTCCCATGTTGTGAGTAGAGGTGGTACCATGTAGCATGCCATATGTTTAGTGTGTTTGCTTTTTAAGGATTCAGAGTATACCTGGTAACATGTTCTTCTTGTGCCCCTTTCCAGAAGCTGAGGAACTCTACCAGAAAAGAGTGTTGACCATCACTGGCATCTGTATTGCCCTTCTAGTGGTTGGCATCATGTGTGTGGTGGCCTACTGCAAAACCAAGTAAACTTTCTTCTTCCTTGACTTTCTCTATCATTAATACAGATGGGTAAGAGGCAGAGAGATCCTTGGGAAGAGAACCAGGGCCCACTACCCACCCTGTAGCAAGAGATTGTTGTTGGCTGCCTTTATTTCTCCTTGTTTTTCTGGCTCTGAATCATTCAGATTTATAAAGATCCAGTATGGAGGGAAAGGAGTGTCTGCACCAAGAAATGACACCTCCTTGAAGTATTTCATGATAGCCATGAACATAGCCAGCTGATTGCTACTGACTCAACCCTCTCCAAGAGGTGACCACAAAGATTTTGAAACATGCACATATACAAACACAGAGAATCAGACAGAGGATGAGATTAAGTTTGTCAACACTGAGATGGCATCAGCTATTCTCATTCAGAATGGTCCTGCTGACCACAACAATGAGATAAGGGTGAAGCATGAGGGAAAACAAATGACTTAGAGGGCTTCCTAGATTCCATCCTTTTATGTTTCCTCCAGGCTATTTGTTTTTGTTCCTGACATAGCATTTCATGGATATGGAAAAAATCCCTAAGTAAAAACTCTCTGTACTGATGCACATCAGCAGATCTTCTATAATTTAGTCATAGAGAGTTCCCTGGGTAATTAAAAGGGAACGGAACTGAACTAGTTCATGTCAAATAACTAGTACATACCAGAGTTGGGATTTGAACTTTGGCTTTTCTCACTCCAAAGTTAGCACTCTGTACTAAAGTTTGACTACTGCCTTTCCTTTAGTTATTTCTTCATCTCCTCTGACCTAAAGCAGGGGATCTTAACTTGGGATGCATGGACCACTAAAGGCTTTTGACTAGGTATTAGAAGATTTGTGAACTTGAATGATGAAAAATTTCATATTTATTTTGATGGAAGCAATTTCTTTTGTATTCTGATGTAAATATTATTCTGATATGGTCCAAAGGCTTTACCATATTTCCAAAGGAGTCCATGAAACAAAAAAGGAGTTTAAAAAAGTATCCCATTGGCACTGGACTATGAAATGGGATGCCTAAGGAGGTAATGGGCTCCCCATCATTGGAGATATCTTGATGGAAGCAGGACATTATAGATGGAATTCTTCTGAAGGGATTGATTAGATTGGAAGGCCATGGTGAGATCTTAAGGCTATGAATTGCTGATATCCTTGAATTTTTAATGAATCTTAAACCTTGCTGAATTCTAGGAGGCCACAAATTTCATTAGTGAATGTATTCTATTCATTGATAAAGATTACAGAAGTGTTGATGGGGTGACCATAAAATCATGAATCTAGACTTGGAGAAATTCTTAGAGGATGAAAAAGATGAAGAAATGAAGGTAGACAGAAGTTAAAGATCTTGCTCAGGATCACATAGTTAGGAAAGGCATGGTTAGAGGAAGGATTCAAACTCAGACCTTTTATTTCTAAGTCTAATGCTCTCAATTCATTTTATGACTGAGACACCATGGCAAAATTGAAATAGAGTTCTTAGAATCAGCAGAATTGGGTTCAAATATTGCCTCTGCTTACCTATATGACCATGTACAAATTACTTTCACTTTATGTACTTCAATCATCTGGAGAAGATTGGAATCAATGCCTTCTATTATCCCCTTACAACCCAAAACACATTATACAAATGTTGGCTGCTTACTAAATTAGTACTGAATTAATTAATGCTATGGGAAATAATCACTTACGAATATTTAACTGTAAGAAATATCTAGTAGGTACTTAAGTGCCAAAGCTCCACATCTATTAAAGATGAAGAGAGGGGAAAAAAATTACCTTGCCACTAAGATGATTTTCGGGAATCTATGTCAAAGTTTTCCAGTTCTACTTCAATAAGTCTTCAGTGCAGCTGCTTAAAGTGTGACTGATGAGAGCAAAGCAAATATCATAAGGGGAAAAGATAGGGTGGAAGGACTTGGAAAGCAACCTTTGCAAAGCTTGGAAAACCCTGAACATCATTTTCATTGAGTTTTGTGTCCTCCTCCACCCATACATGCTTATTAACAAACATGGATTTCCTTCTGGGCCCCCGTGCTATAACTCCCTCCAAGACTCAGATACAATCAGATTCATGGGGCCTTCTGCTACATAACAGCATTGCTGTTTTGGCAGCACTTTTTTCCATCCTAGAAATGATTTCCTCAGTGATGTCAGGCCAGCTGTTGGAGAGGAAAATATTCTTGAATCAGATGCAAATGACTTTGAGGAACAAAAAATGATCAATTTTGTATCATCATGTCATAGTAAGGGCATAGATGCTCCTTTGCTCCCAACTTCACATTCTTAAAGAGAGGAGAGGGAGAAAAAGAAGAGGGGGAAGAAGAGAGAGATAAAGAGAGAAGAAGAGAGGGAGGGAGGGAAGGAGAGAGAAAGAGAGAGAGAGAGACAGAGACAGAGACAGAGACAGAGAGAGACAGAGACAGACAGAGAGAGAGAGAGAGAGAGAGAGAGAAAGAAAGAAAGAACTATATTTTTTGTGTGTGCTAGCTAAGTATCTGAGAAAAAGGTCTTTTAGATAAGACCCTGCCTTCAGGCAACTCACAGTCTAAGAAAGGGATAAAACAATAATAGAGAAACCAGTAAAACCCAGCATTAAAATCATCAGTGGATTAGAGCTTGAAAGCAATCTTTGCGGACAGATTTAGAAACAGAAAAGTTTCTAAAGTCATCTATTTCAACCCCATCATTTTACAGATAAAGAAATGGAGTCCCAGAGAGGTTAAGAGGTTGAGTTGACATAGTTCATAGGGCATAATAGAAGAAATGAACATTCTCTTCTAAATTTGCCAATTTACATCAACTTTATTCCTATTCTTGAGTTGTAGAGGGGATTCTTGTTAGGGTACAAGTTGGAGTAGCTGGCATTTGAGACCTATTCCAGCTCTGAAATTCTCCGAGATAATCTGATCTGCCATAATAAAATAAATGAAATCATCCTCATTTGTCATCTTTCCATTAGACTTATTTGTCCTTAAAAATTATTTGTGAGTTCTGTTTTGTCTGTGATAAAGCCTTCTAAGAATGGTAGCAACAGTATCCATCTTTTCATCTTGGCCTAAGAGTCCTTTATATCTGGAAGTGTCCTTAGAGGTCATCTAGAGGAAGCCCTCCCATTATATAGTCACATAAACCGAGGGATAATGAAGTTAGGAAAGTCATTTGCCCAGATAGCAAGTTCCATAAAAATTCTAGATATTATTTTACTCAAACACGAGAAACAGGAAAAGAAAAAACTCAAGACTTTCTGAGTAAATCTGGAGTCTAGTAAGCTGGATTGCACAGTGGTTAGTCCATTTGACTTGGAATCAGGAAGAAATGAGTTCAAATCCTGCCTCAGACACTTACTGACTTTGTGAACATAGATAAGCCTATGTCTAGCATTCAAACACATGAACCTCAGTACCAAAAGACACAATACCACTGGTCAGAGCCTAGTGAGTAGGAATGCCTGTCATTCAAAGATACCCCTTATCATGGAAGGGTTTGGGAAGACCTCCACCTCCTCAGGCTTCTGTCTTCAAAGCCCTGTATTTTCTGGGATTACCTCCCTAATTTGACACCTCTGGTTGACAGAAACAAGAACCTGCTAAAATACCTAACATAGGAGAGTGATTTGATCGTAGTGAGAAAGACCCTTTGCTTCTCCTTTGACTAAAACTCAATTCTGTCTTTCATGTGCAGGAAGCAGAGGAAAAAGCTTCATGATCGGCTGCGCCAGAGCCTTCGTTCAGAACGCAACAACATGGTGAACATGGCCAATGGGCCTCACCACCCCAACCCGCCCCCAGAGAATGTGCAGCTGGTCAATGTAGGTTTCCTGAGCTCTGAGAATAAATCATGAGGAATGCTGCCCAACTAGGCTAACCCTTGAGTTAATTCTTTACAGGGTTTATACTCATCATGAGAGCTTCCAGGAATATGGAATTGCTCCAGGAGGAAATAACAAGAACATTTTTTCAAGTGCTTTTGGTTTATGATAACACAAACATGTTTCCTCTTCCAGCTTGATTCATTCACTGGTTGGATAATAATGTCAAGTTTTTGTTCCTTTTCGTAGAGTGCCTGAGCATCTTGCCTACTTTTTTCATCTGAAAAAATGGTGAAGGAAAAGAACCATAACCCTGTGGCACTTGGCCATGAGGAGAACATGTGTTTGGAGTCAGGGAGACCTGGGTTCAAATTCCACCTCTGATATGTATTCATAGTATGGTTCTAAACAAATTACTTAATCTCTCTGTGCCTCCGGCAATTTCAAATGATAAATCTAATAGGTCATAGACTTCATGTCAGTGGTAGAAGAATCTCCTACAATTTTAGGTCCTTTGCTCATAAGATTACAAACCCTTACTGGTTTTTTCTTTTTTTTAATTACAAAGATACTTTATTTTATCGATTACATGTAATATAAAAGTAAACACAAGTTTTCCGAAGTTATATGATCCAAATTGTCTCCCTCTCCCTCTTCCCTCTCCATTCCTGGAGTCAAACCCTTACTGTTAAGTGGCAGAGTGAATGGAAAACAGGTCATGGAGTCAAGAAGACTTATGCTTGACTTCTGCCTCAGACAATTTACTAGCTGTGTAACCCTAGGAAAGTCACTTAACTTCTCTGAGCCTTAGTTTTCTCATCTATATATATTAATAGCATCTACTTCATAAATAAGATAATTAAAAGGTTTTATAAACCTTAAATCACTATATAAATATTAGCTATTATTTTAATCAAATATAACAAAACAAGATTCAAAAAAGAAAAAATCCAAAGCTTCCTGACTCCCAAGTCCAGCACATGAAGCTTGGTAAGCTATGTACCACAGTAGTTGGAGCATTGAATTTGTAGTCATGAAGAACTGAGTTCAAATCCTGCATCATATTTACTATATGGACCTAGGCCAGCCTCTGTTTCCTTCAGTTACCTTATCTGAATATAAGGGAAATAATAGTTACCTATACCCTAAAGTTGTTGGAAGGATAAAATGAGACAAGATTTGTAAAGTGTTTTCAAAAATATGAGCTGTTAATAATAATAACTTTATCCACTGTGCCACCTAGCCGCCTAGCTCATTTAGTGATGATCTTAAGATTTGGATTTCACAGGAGGAAAAAAAAAAACAGGAACACTAAGCGAAGCAGCAGTAGTAAAGTGGAAAGAGTTGAAAATTTGAGTCAGGAGACTAGATAATATATAACTATATATTGTCTATAATTGACTATAACCTTAGATTGGAGTTTTCTAACCCTCAGTTCTTATACTTATAACATTGGGATGATCTTCACGTTATGGATATTAAGGAGCTATACAAATGTGAATGATGGGTAATTTCACCAATGAATTTTATTGTGAACAGTAATATAAACTGATTATTGGTTTTATGCACCAAACCAATATATTAGGTAGAAAAGAGGGGTTCTCAATTAACAAGTATTTACTAAGCACATACTCTGTGCAGGGATTGTGTGCAATGCTAGAGATACAAAGAAAGATAAAAGCACAGTTAGTACCCATCCTCAAGAAATTTACATTCTAATGGAGGAGAAAACATTTAGATAAATGGGTACCGAAGGCATATATTCAAAAAGAAAAAAAAATAATCCCAGAGGAAAGGTACCAGCAGCTGGTTAGATGCCAAAAGGACTCTTGCAGAAGATAAAGTTTGAGTATTTTGGAAGGAAATCAGGGAGGCCAGAAGGTAGAGATGAGGATTTAAGAGCATTTCAGCAATGAGGGATGTCCAGTAAAAATGCCTAGAGGCAGAAGATGAAGTGTCTTGTGTTCCGTATAGCAAGAAGGCTGCTATATCTGGATCATAAACTGCAGGGGTGGGGGGAGGAAAGTGTCATACAGAGGACTTTATACTTAAGCCAAGAGTTAAGAGGAGCTCATAGAAGTTGATAGAGGAGTGACATGGTTAAAAAAAAATCACTATACTCACTGAGCAGAGGATGGATTGGAGTGAGAAGTAGACCTTTAAAGGGCTATTGTAGTAGTCCAGACAGGAAGTGATGAGGACTTAAATTGAGGCTGTGGCTGAATGAGGGGTGAGGAGACATGTATGATGTAGGTTGTGAAGAGAAACAAAAATTGTCATTAAATGCAATTAAAGGAGTAAATGTGAGTGAAGAGTTGAGGATGACATTGAAGTTGCAAATGCAGGTCACTGGGGAAATGACAGTACACTCGATAGTAATAGGAAAACTTGGAAAGGGGAAAAGATCATGAATTTTGTTTGTGACATATTGACTGTGATGCTTATGGGAAATCCCATTTGAAATATCCAAAGGGCAATTGGGAATGTCTTACTATACAGAGAAACTAGGACTGGATATATAGATCCAGAGATCATCTGCATAGAAATGATAATTAGACCTTTGGGAGCTGATGAGATCATCAAGTGAAATAGTGGAGAGTAAGAACAGAAAACAGAGGAGGATAGAGCCTTGGAGACCACCCTCAGTGGATGAAGAGCCAGCAAAGAAGGCTGCAGTAGTTAGATACACAATGATAAAGAATAAAGAGATGCCAAAAAGGATGAGGAGAGATAAAGGGCCATTAGAATTGTTTAATAAGAGAACTGATTTTAAACTGCAGGGAAGAAACCAGTAGATAGGGAGAGGTTAATAATTAGGAAAAGTGTGAACATGATAGAGAGGGAAATCTACTGGAAAATAGAGGTTGGAATGAGGTCAATTGTGAATGTAGCAGAATAAATAATAATGGACATATGGAAAAATGGAAAATAGAGGATCAGTCTCTTGAGAGATAGTAATGAAGTAGGAGTTTTGGGGGAAGATTTCTGAGTGACATGAGATAAGGAAAAGAAAAAGAAACTAGGAAAAAGTCTTCAATTTTTTTCAGGAAAATATGAGGCAAGGTCTTCAGCTATGAGGATGTAGGCTTCAGAAGGTGGAAAAGGTTTAGAAAAGCTATTGTGATGAATAGGATTTGGGAAGGCTTAAAACAATTACCTTTCTTCAGTGAGGGACATGTTGAAATTTTGTAACAAATTTATAATAGACCCAATCAGCATGATTTAGTAATTATATCTAGCTCTATTTGGGAGGAAAAGAGGTGGATGATCAGACTAATCAAAGGATGGGGATTGTCAAAGTGGGATTTGAGTATAGACAAGGTGGTGAGATCTTTGAGTCTGGAGGATGGTGTAGAACTGAACTAGTTCACCAAGGTGTGGAGGTACAAAAGGAAGGAAAATATAACCAGGTGGAAATGATGTCTTGTGAAAGATCAAAGAGGGGGTGGGTGAGAATAGGGCTAATAGTGCAGGTGAAAAACAAAAATAGAGATCAAAATGTTCTGGAAAAGATGACATGATAACAGATTATAATCAGATTAATTCATTTTGGAGTTCATGAATTTGAAAGTGGAATGCTTTTAGATGGTAAAATCATGAATGCTATCATCTCTGTAACTGAGGTGAAATTGAGGAATAGGTCATGGGAACTAAGTAGACTGAAGAATTGGGATGTTAAAGTATTTCAAGGAATATTAGTATGAATGTTGAAGTTCTTAGTATTAAGGCATGAGTTGGAAGTGGAAAGAAAAACAGTAGACCAGTCCCTGAAAGGAAAGAAAATATTATTAAATCGGAGCCATCAGGATCTGGACTGGGGGCTGAAATTGAAAATGTGAATTTCAAAAGAGGACAGATTGCTGAATGGTGGCAGTAGGAGGAAGAGTAAGCAAGTGGAAATGGGAAGCAAAGAGAGCCTTCACACTACTAGTTAGTATCAGAGGCAGGATGCAAACATTAAACTAACATAAAGTCTAATAACATTTCTAAGTTACTTCCTGAAATGTATGCACTCAAAATGTTGTTTCTTTTTTATTCCATTAATCCAAAAATATATCCCAAATGTCTACTTGTTTCCTCTTTCTCTTTCTAGCAGTACGTATCCAAGAACATCATCTCTAGTGAACATGTCATTGAACGAGAGACAGAGACATCATTCTCCGCTAGTCACTGCACTTCACCAGCTCATCACTCTATGGCTGCCACCCAGACACCCAGCCACAGGTATAAGGATTGACCAAAATGACTTAGCCTTTGGACAGCCCTTAAGTGTCTGTTGATTTTATGGGAAAAAAACAAACACAAAAACAAAAAACAACCCTAAAACCTGCTCCCACAAGGGTCTGCTAACAACATCATTTTCTATTTTAATAGAGAGTATTCACCCTTTACAGTTCCTGAAACCCAAATAGGCATTAGACACTGTGTTTTTTCCTTGTATTTCTTTGCTCCAATCATAGAATTGTAGATTTAGATCTAGATGAGACCTTAAAAAATATCATGTAGTCCTACCTCCTTATTTTATAGAATAATGAAGGGAAAGAAAGGATAAAAACCTGGATACAAATCCAACTGATGCAAGATCTTATGCCCATTGACCCTGAGCTGGAAGAGAAATGTTCTAATATATAATTTAACTTGAAGAAATGTCCAAGACCTGAGTTGTTGTAGTCACGGTTGTTGTTATTACTAGTATTTCTATAGCATTTTAAGGTTTGCATAGTGCTTTACCTATGTTATATCATTTGATCTTCATAAAAGGTCTGAAAGGTCAATTCCATTATTGTGCTCATGTTAGAGATGAGGAAACTGAGGCTTTCAGAGTTTATTAACTTGCCCAGAGTCACACAACTAATAAATATTGGAAGCAGGATTTGAATACAGGTCTTCTTGAATCCAAGGACAGCACTATTGAAGCCACTAGGTGGGATTAAAGTCTTGATTATTTGTCCAGGACCAAAGTACTGGTACCAGAGAGGCTAGGTTATATGGCTTGGTTTCTTTTATTCAAGTTTTTCAAATGCACTGTGTTCTTGAAAGACTGGACCAATAGTACTCAAACTCATAGACCATTTTTAGTTGTATGAATATGGTTCATAGGATCAAAGATCATTAGTTTAGTGCTGGAAGGGACCTTGGAATTAGTTAAATCCAACCTTTCCATCTTATATTTTATAGATAAGGAAACCGAGTCCCAAGCAAATAAATGGGTCCCACAACTTGTAAGGTTCTAAGGTATGATTTGAACCCAGGTCTTGTTGACTTCAAGTCTAGTGCTGCAAACTTCAAGATAGCATTACTGTCATTCAAGGTCTGTGTGCCCTATGAAAGGTCACTGAAGTCTATTCCTTTACCACAGGGATCTTGTTAAATTCTTGACCACAGAATCTTGTAAGGAACACAGAGGGAATATGATCTGTCTCAAAAGATGGAATATCACCCCTGAGGATATCTCTGGGCTTTGGAAGATGTGAGGTCAAGCATTACTGCTTAGGTCCCACCAAGAAATATGGGGAGAGATTTCTACAGGTTTGGGGTTACTCTTAGAAGTTGGCACCAGGGACAGTTGGATTCCCCTGGTGATGCCTCTAGTTTATGACTTTAGAGAAAGTAATTTATTAGTGAAACAGTAGAAACTTTAAGAGCATTCACCAATACTCCAATAAAAATAATCACAATCACGAGCCTTAGCTAGTGCTTTAAGGTATACATAACACTTTCAAAACTATTATCTCATTTGAACCTCACAACAACCATATATTAGGTGCTATTATCTTCTTCATTTTAGAAACGAGAAAAGTGAGGTTCAAAGAGGTCAATGACTTTTCTAAGGTCACAAAGCAAGTAAGTATTTGAGGCAGGATTTGAACTCAAACCTACCAGACTCCAAGTCTAGCACTCTATCCTAGAGGCCACCTGAATATCCATTCTAGGACTCTGACTCTTTATGAGCATACTGAAATTCTGAATGTAGGTGATGAGGGTCACTCAAAGCTGTATGGTACTGTAATCAAAATGGTGCTCTAAGATGAGAATATGGAGAGGCAGCAAGGTCTATTGGAAAGAATGCTGGACCTGGAGCATGAACTTAATTCAAATCCTTCAACAGTTATTGACTAACTCTGTAATGGTGGATATGTTCATGAAATTATAGAACCATCAATTTTGAGCTAGAAGGGACCTTCAACACTATTGATTCCAGACCCCTCATTGGGGGAAAACTAAGTTAGGGATTTGCTCAAGATCATAGTAAGTATCTGAGTTATGAAGTACTTACTAATCACCAGGTGTTACATTAAGTCTCTGAGAGACAAAGAAAGGAAAAATAAAAGAAACTAAAAACATGATCCTGCCCCTCGAGGTTAGGATTGAAACACAAGTCTTCCTGAATTAAGTCCAGTGCCCTGCTCCATCTACTTAGCCACTAAGAGCTTCAATTTCCTCATTTAAAACATGGAACTTTTTTTGTGACAAAAGTATCATGTCAATATGAGATGTTATGTTATGATAGTAACAGAGTCTTTTTGGAACCCAGATATTGACCCTCCTGTCCCACACCCTTGATTCGTTCAGGCAGGCCAAATCCACTTTATTCTGAATTTCACTGGAGAGCCGAGTATTAGCAAGGGGGTCAAGGGTCCTGGGATTTTGAAAGAAGTATCAAACGATTGCACATGATTTTTTTTCCCTTGTCTGTCATTTGAAAGTCTGCTTTCTCCACTAAATGTTTGTTCTTTTCTTCCCCGTAGCTGGAGTAATGGACACACAGAAAGCATCATCTCTGAAAGCCACTCTGTGCTCGTCATTTCCTCCATAGAAAACAGTAGGCACACCAGCCCAGCTGGGGGGCCTAGAGGACGTCTTAATGGCATGGGAGGTCCCCGAGAATGTAACAGCTTCCTCAGGCATGCCAGAGAGACCCCTGATTCCTACCGAGACTCTCCTCACAGTGAAAGGTAAAACAGAAGGGCAAAGCTACCTGCAAAGGAGAACCCCCGTAAGAGAATCACAGTAAGAACCCACTGTCTCATTGAAGGGCACTTCCTGGGTAGCAGTAATGAGAGCCAGGAGGTGCATGCTGCCCCATTATTAGATAAAGCTGTTTCTTCTGCCTCCATGCACTGATTCCTTTAGTAGAACTAGCATGGAGTCATATAGGTAGAGGAGGAACCTTAGAGACCATTTGCTCCAACTCAGCTGGGAAAAGTGATGTCCAGTGAAAAGTAACTGACCCAAGGTCCCACAGCAAAGAACTGGTAGAACTGGAACTTAAACCTAGGTTAGAGAATCAAAGAATCTCTGAGTAGAAAAGGATGCCAGAGCCCATCGAGTGCAATTTATACTTAAACAAGTGTTCCCTTGACAATGTACCAAGCAAACATTCATCCATACAAGTGGTTTTCCTTTCTCTTTGGCAACCATATGCAGTTTTGCCCCGACATAAGTAAACTCTGACCTAAAATAAGGGAGACTTTAGAGCTGAGCCAATGGCTTCTCTCCATCTTGATGCTTTCCTTAACACTTCTGTCTTTGAACAACTCTGTCTCCTCTTTCCCAGTTCCTCAACCAAAGAAAGCTTACTCATTCCCACTCATCCCCCAACCACATGGAATCTTTTCATCTCTGATTTTCTATGTGGGGTAGCCCTCAAAGCACTGAGTTTCCCCCATTATCATTGTAGAGACTATTGGCTAGTCATGAGACCACAGTTGCCTGGGCTTTGCCTCATAGCTGTTTGAAGAAATCTAAAGGATGTCTGTGCCATTCATCTAATTACTCATTCTTTACAGGCACTATTGCAGGTCTAGCTTTCTATCATATTAACCACTCCCATCAAGGATACCCCTCAGGGAATACTTGGGTTTCAGTGGCTTAGGACTTCCAGTCTTTAGATAATAGAAGGAAGTTGAGCCATGAAAGGAGGCAACAGAATTTGCATGACACGGAAAAACACTTTTGATCTATTACTCAGTTGGCCAAGTCTTGTAGCTCTCAATAGACCCTTTCTTCTCTGAGGAGGGGGAACGCTTTTCCCAAATTACTTATAATGTCATCTTTTGGACATAAAGTACTCAAGATACAATTCTACTTTCTCAAACTAATCTGCAAGATTGTCCAAACATCAGAGAAACTGGGAGGTTGACTTAGCCCAAAGTGGTCCATATTTGACTTTATTGGACAGTGGCACTTCTATTCAGAAGCTTCATAGTTTGATCTCGTAAAAATGCTTCATATAATAGTAAGAGGTTGGCAAAACACTTTACAAATTTTTCATTTGATCCTCAAGAAAACTCTGAGAGATAGGGGCTAATATTATCCTTATTTTGTAGTTGAGGAAACTGAGGCAGATAGAGGTTAAATGGTCTGCTCAAAGTTACACAGCTATTAAGAATCTGAGACAAGATTTGAAACCAGGTCTTCCTGCCTCCACATTTAAGTACTATCCACCACACAACCCAGCTGCTTCTACTATATGAGCTTGCTAGTTCTAGGACTTCAGACCTGATTGAATCCACCCAGTGTTATTTCTCTTATGCTGATCTCTGATCTTTCTTCTAGAATGGGCTTCTATCTTCATCAGGGCTATAGGTTTTCTCATGTGCTTATCATGGTTGAATGGATAATCTTTATCTGATGCTAGCCACTGATCCCAGAGCTCCTGTGTTCCATCCTTGTTGTGAACCCTCACTACTCTCAAAGTGATCTGCTCTCCTTTCTGATCTTATTTTCAAGGCAGCAATTTCAAAAATACCTTTTATATGAGTCATTCCTTAAAATAATGCCTTCCTCACAACATAGAGGTTTATGGTTACAGTAGCATCCTTATTCTTCTCACTGCTCTTCCTTTTTCATGCACTTACCTGGATCCATATTCAACAACTCTTTTGGCCATCACCCCTGTTCACATGATGCCATACTTCATGCTCAAATGGACAGTCTTTCCCTTATACTGGTTACCTGGACGGCTTCTCATGTCATTTGTTGGTCGTTTCAAATGGAACATTTGCAAGTAACCTAAAGTTGTTTTAAATACTGGCAGAATTTTGAATCGTGCCATATATTTTCATGTTATTATCTTAAAAGGTAAAGAATATGGAACCTCAGTTTTCAAGTACTTTCCTTGATGACCCAAGTTCTGAGCTTAGATACTCTCATTCAATCTCATATTCCCCTCCATCTGACTCAAGACATACCATGTAGGAATGGAACAAGGTTTCTTTTCCTGCCTACCGAAGTACCCATGATCACACCCTTTGGGCTTGCAGGCTGCCCTATGATCTTTGATTGTATGCTTACCCATTCCAGAGACAGAGCGAGATTTCTGGTGCAAGTGCCAATTACACTCTTTGGTGTGGAAATGAAAGAAAAGCTCCTATGCATGTACCATGTTGTCACCATTTGGCAATAGATAGGTTGAACTTAAATCAGTGCAATAGAAAAAAACTCAACAGAGCTCTCCCTCCTTTGTACAGAGATATAACAGGGGTGATGTAGGAGAGAAGTTTTCTTTAGGTTCACAAAGCTTATAGGGCAAGAAATACATGGACATTCTGCATATATTCTCAGAATATCTCAAAGGACCTCAAGAATGCTATTAGGACTGAGGGGTACAATTATGTCATCTTTCTTTTGAGTACAAATATATACGATTATAATGCTGAATAGAGTCAAATCGTTGTGAATGTGAATTAAGATTCAAATCCTACCTCTGCCATTTCCTGTCTGGGTGACCCTGGTTTATCTCTAAGCACTCAAATATGCTCAATTGTAAAATGGATAATTTGGACTTGGTCTGGCCCCTAAGGTCTTTTCCAACTTTCAATTTCTGATCATATAATATGCCAACACATCAGAGTGGCACCCAGATTTTCCCTCATTGAAGGTGGTCTGTGTTGTCCTTCTCTTTGGACAAGGCATTTAACAACATCCTTATTAATAGCTAGCAGTCCTTTACATTCTGCAAAGCACTCTGCATTTTGTCTCATTTGATATGAGCCTTGGACATAAGGCAGAACTTCCTAGCTGTGTGAAGGCAACAGACCTAACTTTCAGGAACTTCTCCTATAGCCCATTTCTCTTATAAGGCTTGCCTCTCGGAATGGTGTACTGAGACTGTTACCCATTTCAGAATACTTCTCATCATGCCTCTCTTTCCCCAATTTAATTCTGCTTCAATATAAAATTTGAAATGTCTTACTGAGTGTTTAGACCCAGTTGCTTTGATTGTGATTCCATTGGATAAATGTTTAGTAAATATTCTGTTATGTACAAATCTCTATGCTGAGTGCTAGAAGTAGAGAGGCGAAACAAAACCAGTTCTTTTACTCTAGAAGCTTATGTTTTACTGGGGAATACATTGTGTATGCAGATAAGTAAATAGTACAGAATTTTTTATTTGAGTATAAGATTTTAAAATGTTCATTCCTTGTATATTGGGAGGATAGCTTGATCTCTGGCCACTACTCTACCCAACACGTGTAATCCCGATGTTTGAAAAACTGAAAAGTAAATAGAATTGCTTTGTTCTCAAGTAACTAATGATCAAAATCACCATTTTCCAAGTTTTCCCCAAACCCTTCTGTCCATATTTAATCCCTCTGTATTTACTGGAGTGTTTGTGTTCTTACAGATATGTATCAGCAATGACTACCCCAGCTCGCATGTCACCCGTAGACTTCTACATGCCAAGCTCCCCTAAGTCACCTCCTTCTGAAATGTCTCCACCCATATCAAGCTTGACAGTCTCCATGCCATCTGTGGCAGTCAGCCCTTTGGTGGAAGAAGAGCGGCCTCTGCTTCTGGTGACACCTCCACGACTTCGGGAGAAGAAATATGATCATCACCCCCAACAGTTCAACTCCTTTCACCACAACCCAGTCCATGAGAGCAATAGTCTACCCCCTAGCCCCTTAAGGATCGTGGAGGATGAGGAGTATGAGACTACCCAGGAGTATGAGACCACCCAAGAGTATGAGCCAGCGCAAGAGCCCACAAAGAAACTCGTCAACAGCCGGCGGGCCAAAAGAACAAAGCCTGATGGCCATATTTCTAACAGGTTGGAAATGGACAGCGACACAAGCTCTGAGAGTAGTAACTCGGAAAGTGAAACAGAAGATGAAAGAATAGGCGAAAATACACCTTTCCTGAGTATACAGACGCCGATGGCAGCTGGCTTAGAGTCAGCCCCTGCCTTCCGCCTGGCTGACAGTAGGACTAACCCAACCAGCCGCTATTCTACCCAGGAGGAATTCCAGGCCAGGTTGTCCAGTGTAATAGCTAATCAAGACCCTATCGCTGTATAAAACTTAAATAAACACATAGATTCACGTGTAAAACTTTATTTTATATAATGAAGTATTCCACCTTAAATTAAACAATTTATTTTATTTTAGCAGTTCTGCAAATAGAAAACAGGAAAAACTTTTATAAATTAAATCTATGTATGTAAAAATGTGTTATGTGCCATATGTAGCAATTTTTTACAGTATTTAAAAATGAGAAAGATATCAATGGTGCCTTTATGTTCTGTTGTTATGTTGAGAGCGAGTTTGTCCAGTTACAGTGACTGCTGTTCCACAGTATTTCTGCAAAATTTCCCATGGTCAGTTTTCCTGGCTTCTTGTACATTGCATCATCATGTTGAATGGATGTAGGATCCATAAGACTTACCACTGTCCCTCCTTTGGCGTATAGTCAGAGCCTGAGTAAGACTTGTATTGGTTCACCTGTCCAAGAACAATCTTCCTTTCATAGAAAGTTTTCTTTGCTATCAGGATCTACAATGAGTTCTGTCCATTTTGTTGGCCAAAGGCTTGCTTTACTGAGCATGGAAATAATAGTAGGTCCAGCAGCATGTTACTAAGAATTATAGGAGAAAACTGCATCAAATTACATTCAAAGACAGGAAGGAATTCTATCATTTAAAACATAAACAAATCAATATTATTCAGAAGGAAGCTTCTTGTTCTTACTAGGAACTATTCCCTCCCTTTTTCCTTCCTTCCTTCCTTCCTTCCTTCCTTCCTTCCTTTCCACAGAGAGCAATGTCTCTTCTCATTTTTTAAGGAATGGGGTCTTGTTGCCCATCAAGGTGAAGCAAATCCTTGATAAGCATATTTGCTCACACTTGCTCTCAATTTCTGGGGAAATGAAGAAGCAACTTGAGCAATCAAAAACCAAACCCTAAACAATAAAATATAAACTTTTTGACCTGTATTTTTATACCAAATTGAAAATTGGTGATAGCTTCTCAGCCTGAAAGGGAGGGGGGCACTAAGGAACAGAAAGTCCCAAACAAAAAATAGCTTCTTTAAGTGATGCCTAAGTGATATGGAGGATGAAATGATGAAACGTGATCTCTGTATATAGTAGTGACATTTAGAAGACACAAGAGGAGAGAGTGATGCTAAGCTAACAAAGGACATAGTTTGACTGAAATGGTCAACAATTCCATTGATAGCTCTCTTGCCATTATCCCCATCCATTACTTTTCTTTAACCAACATGGAATTGAGCCAGCCCCCAAATATGCATGTTGATTTTTGTCAAGAATATGCAGATGTGCATGTGACATGTTACACCCTTGCCCAGATAGTGGCTTATCACTGGAGTGGTTCCAGTGTTGAGAATGCAGCACCTTTCAATGTAAGCCCCTAGTTGGTCCCTAGGTCCTTTGCATATAGACCCTGAATTTCTTTTACCACCTCCATTTGTTTTTTTTTTTTTCATCCTCATTCCCCTGGCACAAGGCAGACCCTCAGATGGGGCTCTGTTTTGCATGTGCTCCTGGGATATCAAAATAAGAATGGCTATAGGTATTAACATTCTGAATATATGTTCATTTCAGGGAGAAAAATGGGATCACAAACATCCATGTGCCTTGTTCTACACCTTTTTGGGCTAATCCAAGCTCCCAGATCCCCTGTACATTTAAGGGGAACCCAACTTAGAGTGGGGACACAATAGGGAAAAACAATGGATTATTAGTATCTTCAGAGTATTGAGGAGACAATTTCAACCTAAAGCCAGCAAGGACCCCAGGAGAAGGGTCAACTCCTATGTGACAGGAGATATACATGATATTTTATTTGGAGGTGAATTTAAGTTTATGTACTCATCCAAAGTAATAAAACAGAAATATAGAGCAACACAAGGGGCTGAGATAGAAAGAAAACATAAGTACTTTGGCCAGATATTTGGGGTAGGGAAAGAAGGCTGAGCACATAGTTACTCACAAGAGCAACTCAGGTAGCAACCAACCATGTCTTTAAAGTATTGTAGAGCTTTTGCCTAACTAGGGAAATGGCAGACAGCAGGGTGCTGAAATCAACCCTAGCTCAAGTTGCAGGAATCTTTTCTTTGCTTCTGCATTCCACTTTCTCTTTGCTCAACAGTATCTCTGTTCATTTTCCCACCACAAGGATCCCTTGGACATATAAAATCAGCTGCATTGAAGTCATTGGACCTTGGAAAGATGAAAGATTTTGGTTGGAAAAAGGAAAAAAAAATAGATGAGCTCCAAAGGTTACCACCCCTCACTCCTTCAGTGATGCCTTGGCAGGATCTGCCAAATGTTCTGCCCATTCCCATAAGGGATTTCCCAATACTACCTTAGACCTTAATAGAGCTGTGTCAAAGCCCTACCTAGATCATTGTGATCATATTAGTGCTTGTGCTCTGGATATGCCAGCCAGTAAACCCAGGGCAAAGTCCATTTGACCCTCCTTCTAAGGATGACACCAGGGCTTCCAAATTGCCAAACTGCCTAGAATATTAAGATGGCGAGATATTAACTTTCTTACCTGATGTGGCCTGTTAGGTCAATGGCTAATTAACGTCTTCTGTCCCCAGGATCAAAGATAATGTCTCTTGAAAAAGGCAAGGTGATTGATCCTGTTGCAACCATAGAAGCCACTTCAAGGGTCATCAGGGCATCCCTGTGATGCTCAGTTACTGTTTTACTCTTTCTGTTCCCCTATAACAAGCTCAGTGCAGCAACCATCTACAAGGGGAGAGAGAGAGGACCAGCATCCCTAGCTTGCATCGACCCACCCCATACTCTGTGTCAATGCAATTTGCATGGGACCTCAATAAAATTTGCTCCTTGGGAGTTTATTGTAACTGTACCAATCCCATCAGGGATTAATAAATCAATAAAAACACTTATTACACACCTACTGTGTGCAGAGCAAGCAGTGGGTTACATGGGTATGCAATGGAATATGGTATATGCAAAACCCCCTTCTTTTAGTTAAACTCCCCAAATCTGTATCCCTTGCTCCTGCTCCCAGATATGGTTGTTAAAAAGCATTGCCATGTGCTTTCTCAACCCAATGGCTAACTTTGCCAGGGATGTGTGTGAATGTGTTCCCCTTCAATGGAATGGCATCTCTTTCTCATCTCCCTCCCTACATATGTGGAGCATGCCCAAGAGGGCCTGCTCAGGAACATTGTTGCCCTTTGTGGCCTGTGGTCAAGAGGTGACAGAAGCAAAATCTGGTTTTGCCCCTGGGTACTGGTGGGACTCCACCAGCCACATGGATTTCCCTTGTGAAAAGACCTTTGGAATGCTGCGGCAAAATTCAGACAAACTACAATGGCCACATATCACAACTTCTAGTCTATATTCTTTTGTAAATACATACTGTACATTACTGAGATGTTTCCTTAAATCATTCACTATTCTCCTGAGTTAAAGTCTGTTTGTACTCTCTTGATTTCCTGTGTCACTGTAAATAATCCTGACCTTTAATATTTATATTCAATCATCAAACATCTAGAAAGAATCATTTTCCTATGATTTGTGAGATGAATGTCAAAAATGTGTTTCATTGTTTTATCTTTTCTTTTAAATTGTAATGTATCCTTTTATTTCCATTTATTATTTTTTTAATTTTTTAAAAGAGTAATTTATTGTTCAGGAGAAAGAATGTATCTGTAATGGAAAGTGTTTGAAAAATGCACATTTGAAGGCCTAGAGGTACTGATAAACTAAAGAAGTGATTATCCCAAATACCAGGCCATCAGGAATTGTCGATTTATTTCATTGTCCACGAGTCAGCTTCTGTAATAAAGTGACACTCATTGCATAAATGGGGATGGGGCTTAGACATGACAGCATCTAGCTAGGAGACTAGCACCTTGGATAGTCTCATTTAAATATCATGATTACATTTATCTGGAAATCCCCTTTGATGAGCATCATTTACCCTCATTCTTTTATCTTGTTCTTTAATTCTTTACCACTTCCCTTATATTACCCATAGTCCTCCAACTTTATTTAGTTATAATTAGACTTCTCAATCAATGAACTGCACACACACATAGAAAGACAGCAGAGTATGTTGGATATAGCTGCTGAGGTTCTAAGTGTTCTCATTCTGGTTCTGATACTTATGTGACTTTGGGCAAGTCCCTTCCCCTTCCAGGCGCACAATCTCTTCTCCTATACATTACAGGGTTGGACTAACTGATCTTTAAGACTTCTTGTAGCCAAGAAGACTATGGTGAGGGAATGATTCCACTGCTCCTATTCGTATAAAAAAAGTGGATTCAGGTCATGTGGTGTCAGCAGGACACTTTCTCCGATTCAGAGAAACTGAAATTTGATGATCCTAATTGCTAAGTCATGTATGCCAAAACCAAATTCAATTGTTATGGGAAAATGTCCCAAATGACTACAAATTATGATCCTCTCAAGAAAGATGTTCATTCAGAGTAATGGAAATCATGTGGTTTAGGAGAAATCAGACTGGGCCAGCTGCCTAGATGCCTGGCTTGACTCCTAACCCTGCCCCTAGCTGTGTGACAATGGACAAGTCAGTTGGTCTTCCAGAACCTCCATGTACTTGCTGATCACGTGGCAATGAAAATGTTTGCCCAGCCCCCCTCATGAGATATTGCAAAGAAAATGCTTTCTAAAATTATAAGGCTATCTAGAAACAGAAACTCATTAAAGAATCAGAAATTATGGGAGATGGAAGAAGCTAAATCTCATCCATATTTAACCTGGGTTAAATCAGAGAACTCAGACCAAATGCAGTTCAATTGAATTGTATTAGCATATCTTAATCTCTGGAGATGGAGGTAGAAGGTTCAAAGGGAATAGGGTTCTGTGCTCATAAAACTATCCATGTAACCAAGATCAAAATTTAAATTTGAAAACCACTCAGAAGTAATTGATCCCAAAGGATCCCTACAGGGGAAGAAAATTTTAAATGGGAAGTTTTCTAATGCTAAAAATGTTAGTTTGCTCATGTATAAAATGGAAATAATAGCACCTATCTCCTAGGCCAGTGGTTCCCAAACTTTTTTGGCCTACCGTCCCCTTTCCAGAAAAAAATATTTCTTAGCCCCTTGGAAATTAAATTTTTTTAATATTAGTAGCAAATAAAAGGAAAGATAAATGCACCTGTGGCCATCACCGCTCCCCTGGATTGCTGTAGCACCCACCAGAGGGTGGTGGCTCCCACTTTGGGAATCACTGTCCTAGGCCCTAGGGTCATCATGAAGATTAAATGAGATAATATATATTATCTATATATATGTATATCTAATAATAAATGAGAAAATAAACATAAATATTTATAAAGAACTTCACAAACCTTAAAATACTCTATGAAAGTTGGTGATGATAGTAATGATGGATCAAAGACCCAGACAAGAAACATAATTTGCCCATTGTCACACAGGTAGTAATTAAAGCATGATTCCAAGTCCAGTGGTTTTTCCACTAGTATGCAATGTATATATCTCCTGACCTTCAAGGCTCTGACCTCATCAGATGAGCTTAAAACCATGTGTCTGAGGCAATGCCTGGCTGAATACTTCTTCCCAACAAACCCCCAAGATATGCATATCCAGGAGAACTACTAGAGAGCCCAGTAAAGTTGCCAGTTTCATTTAGCTATAGAAACCTGAGTGCATCTAAGCTACAACAGACTTGAGAGCTTCAGCTTCAATACAAGCTGATTACATGGGAGGTTGGGAGAAAGCTTCTTTGTCTCCCATTGTTTCTTCATTTCCCAAACCATTTCATGTCTGTGTTGTCTTTTTGTTTCAAGGGATTGGGGAAGGGGTGCAAACATTAAGAAAAATGAAGCAACAAGTGCCCAGAAAATCTTGGGAAAGCAACCCTTTTCTGGGTTGTAAGAGTTGTCTGTGCCCATAGGTACAGTGACATTCAGAGAGATGGAAAACAGATGAGCTGACTGTAGGCAAAAAACCTTCACTCAGATGCCCTGATATCTTATGCTTAGGTCATTTGGGCTTACTTGGACAGGAAAGGGGAGGGAGGAACGAATTCAATTTTGCACTTAAGCTTCTTCCAGATAGACAGGTAGACATCTGGATACCCATTGACCCTTTATTTCTACCTAAGGTTTAGATGGAAACTCATTGATCCCTAAATGTGTTTCCATGCATTCTCTACAAGCTTTGTGCAGAGTGTTAGGCTGGGTAATTGGGGAGATGTAGCCTATCTTTATATCTATGAATCTATGTATCTGTATCTATGTATCTATGTATCTATCTATCCATCTATCTATCTCAAAGCTAGTTCTTGCCCTCCTGGAACTTACAATCTAATAGGGAGATAAGACCCCAAAGAGAAAGCATTTCAGTTCATGTGCATTGAAGCAAAAAGGTTAAAACAGCAAAACGAGTTCTGAAGGGCCAAAGTGACTGCTGATGTCTAGATGATAAAGGGTGGCATTGAGAGTGTTGTTATTTGAAGAAGGTGTTATTTGAACTGAGCTCCAGTAGATAGAACATGGAGTCCTGGATAGGTCCTGGAGTCAGGAAAACCTGAGTTCAAATCCAGCCTCTGATACTAGCCACAAGCCCATTGCCAAGTCACTTAACTCTGTTTGCCTCAGTTTCCTTATCTTTGAGTTGGAGAAGGAAATGACAAACCAATCCAGTAAGTTGGTCAAGTAAACTCTGAATGAAGGCACAAAAAGGAGATTAATGATTGAAATGACTGAAGGACAACTAATGAATATGCAATAATGAATTCCACAGTGAAAGAGAGAGCTGGGGAGGGTATTCTAAGCATAAAGGACAGCTTGGCCAAAAGCAGAAAGGCACATCCTAAATTGGGAGTTGAGGGGTGCTATACAAAAAGGAGAGCGATGTGGCTACAAGGCTGCAGAGTAAAGCATCAGGAGTGGGGTGAGAGCAGGAGATAAAGTTACACTCTCCTTGGTTCTGATGATGAACATTGTGGTGGGTTGGTGAGCTTGTGGTCTCAGTGTACACACTATGGCTTTAAATATCCAAGCAGAGATAGCCATAATTAGGGGGAATATCTTTAGATTTCCATCATTCAATGCTTCTCAGAGGTCTCCAATATTTTAATTAGTCTTAATTTATTAATTAGTTTATTAATTTATTAATTTAATTAGTCATCAAGAGATGAAACTGGCAGGAAAGAGAAGGGGTTTATAGAAGGGTAGGAATGATCTAGACAGACCTGGACAATAGTAATTGTACATAAATGCAATATAAATACCTTATGTGATGCATTTATATAGTATTTAAAGGTTTGCAAAGGGCTTTATATGTATATTGTTTCATTCTATTTTTACAATAACCTTGGGAGTTAGATATCCTCATTATCAGCATTTTACAGATGAGGAAATTCAAACTGAGAGATTTTTAAATGGCTTGACCAATGCAGTAAGTGCCCGAGGCAAGATTGGAACCTGGATCTTCCTAATCCAAGCCCAACACTTTCCCCACTCCACTACCTAACTGCTAAGACCATGATCATTTCTTAAACTATGATTCCTCATGTGTAATATGAGGCATTTGGCCTAGGAGAACTCAATGGTCCCTTTTAGATCTGTCTGATGACCATGTAAATGGTTACTAAAAGAAGCTGATTTTTCATAAAAACAACTTCCATTACTTGAATATTTTTCTCACTACCATTTGAGGCTAGATGGTAGAAATAATTTTCACTTTATATATGAGGAAACTGAGAAGCAAATTGCCTTGTCTATGTAAGGATAACCAAGTGTTTTAGACAAGATTCAAAATCAGGTAGTTCCTTTCTCCATGCTCAGCTTTCTCCTCACCAGGGTGGTGAAGAAACAACCCCTAATCTCCCATGGCACCTTTTTTAGATCTGGCACTTGTAACTTAGTCCTGCTCTTATGGATGAAAGCTCAGACCCCAGACAGTGATTCCTGAATTCCTGTGTAGTTCCATAGATCCTCTGACTTTCTCAAAATGATTGTCACTTTAAAAGGGTTATGGTGAGAGTGGAGACCCATTAGAGGCAGCATAGATTCTTGAATATTGATGGCATGATCCTTTGACCTCATGGAACCCTACTCCCTGTTAGTGCGGTCACCAGAGACCAGGAGGACCAGGAAAAATAATGGAAAAGAGGCTCTATCCTCTAGACTTAATTACAGTGGCTTCCTGACAGCTAGCTTTGGTGGGCAGGAATTAGAGGAGAGGAAGCCTTTTCTGATGCCATCCCCACAGAGGTTTTACAAAATTTCAGACTCCTCATTCTAGTCCTGTGATTGTTTTACTCTCAGAATAATAGAGATAGGGGGCACCTGGGTGGCTCAATGGATTGAGAGCCAGGCCCAGAGACAGGACACTTCCCAGCTATGTGACTCTGGGTAAGTCACTTAACTCCCATTGCCTAACCCTAACCACTCTTCTGCCTTAGAACCAATACCCAGTATTGATTCTAAGAAGGTAAGGGTTTTAAAAAACAATTTTTAAAAATTAAAAAAGAAAGAATAATAGAGATACCAAATAGTTTAGATTGGAAGTTCTTAATTTTTTAAAATTTTCTATGGACTCCTTAAACAGTCTTGTTTAGTCTAGGGACTCTTCCTGTAAATAATGCTTTTAAGTAATTGAAAGAAATGTTGAATTTTGGTTAGAGTTAAACAATAATAAAGACATAATATTTTCCCATTCAAGTCCAAAGACTCTCCTAAAATCTCTCCATAGATACCATACAGTTCTTTGAATCCCAGTCTAAGAAGCCCTGGCTCAGATGAACCCATATTCCTATCTGAAGTCAGAACGATAGCTTCAAAACCTTGTTTGTGGCTTTCTAAATCTATTAGGATAGCAGAAACCAAAGGAAGAACCCAAAGAATTTTTTATTCCTATGTATCTTATATACAGCTGGTTTACATATTTGTTTGGCTGTTTTCTCCACCATTCAGCTGTGAGCTTCTTCAGGGCAAGAATTGTCTTTTGTCTCCCTTTGTATCCTCAGAACTTGCTAGAGTACCTAAAACATAGGAAGTGCTTGATAAATATTTCTTGATTCACAGTCTACTGCATTATAATTCATTCAGGTCAGAAGGATCTTTTACTTTATAATCCCTTAAATTTTAAAATGAACATAATGGCCAGAATTTTTTTAACTTTTAAAAAGTATAACTATCCAGTACAGATGTTATTATCCACATTTTATAAAAAGGAAGGCAAGTTACAGAGAGGTAAAGTATCTCCATCATATCTCCAACTAGTGGCAGAGCTTGGACTGGAGAGCTCAAGATGACCATTTCCCAAAAGTCTTTCCAAAGTATCATGGGGGAATTGAGCATATTGATTTCCTGGATCATCAGTAATTGTTCTATTGTTCTTCTAAGAAGTACATCACTTTCAATTTGGTCATTTCTCTTCCCAAAATTGGACAATGAATATAATTGGCTAGGATGTGCCAAACTTTGGGAATTTGTTCAGTTGATTGATTCACATCCAGCTCTTCATACCACCATTTGGCATCTTCTTAACAAAGATAGAGGAGTTTTACACTTTACAGATGAGTAAATGGTGCAAATAGATTAAATTACTTGTACCTAATAAGTGTCTGAGGCCGGACTTGAACTTGGGAAGAGGAATTTTCTTGACTTAAGGCCCAGCACTATCCACTGTGCTACCTAGTTGTCCCTCTGAGAACTGTGAATATTACAACAACAAAAGAAATAGAGCCTGCCATCATGGAGTTTGCATTACAGCAGAAAAGACAATATAGACATATATAAGTATTTATTATCTAAATACAAAATAAATAATTATTAGTTTGGGGAGAGAGGAGAGTAGCACTTGGGAAGATCAAGAGAGGCTTCCTGAAGAAGATGACATGGGGTGATACTTCAATAATGTAAAGGACTCTTAAAAGCAGGAATATGCTGGTAAAAGGTTAGCATCTGCTTCTTTGGATGGGGGACATATGCTCACCATACACTTTTTAACTTTAGTTTGAAATATTAACATCTTCACCATCATTTTCTTCAATCTAACAATAAATCAAGCCCTGATGTGTGGTTTGCTGATTTCCAAAGTATAAATTCTCATACTGAAATTTGAACAATTGACTCTCAAAAGGGAGCATAAACTGACTCCAGTATGCCACTACCTCCAGAAATGTATAAAGACAAAAAGAATGGAAATGGGAGATGATGTGTCATGTGGGAGTACCACCAAACATGCACCATCAAGTCCAGGAAGAGGAGCAATGCACAATGCAGCTGGACTAACAGGAAAGGTTGTGAAGAGTTTGAAATATCCATCAGAGGAGTTTTTAATAAAATAAATGGGATCATGAGATGTAGAGAAAAAGAGAAGAGAGCACTAACAGTAAATGACCTCAGTTTGCTCAGAAAAGTTTGAAGGGAAGTGTTCAGCTGAAGGATTGGAAGTGTAAAGAAAGAAGAGAAAGTTTGAAAAAAATATCTGATGGGGAGGAGGTGGAATCTCTATTGAAATGAGGAATGGATGATAAGATAAAACATGATAAGATAGGATAAAGTTATATATATGTAATATCAAAATAATCAATTCAAAAAAGGAAGTCCAGTTTCAGCTAGATGATCTAAATCCATACTGGCTCAGTTAGCCAATTATATGACTTCAAAAAAGAAGAATATCCATTTTTCAAAGGTATTTTGGATCCTTTATGATCTAGAGTTAGTTTCAATAACTTCTCATCTGATATCTCACCTAATGGTAAAAGTACATTGTGATTTCTTTCAATTGGCCTCATTATTGCCTGCTGCCTGCCTATTAGTGTTTTGTCTTTTTCTATTTGCCTCTCTGATTCTCTCTGACTGCTGTCTACTCCTCTCTGACATTCTCCCCCTTCTCCTTGCAGCTGCTGAGTCTTGTTCATCTCTCTTCCCCACTGTGATCATTTTGTATGAAGGATATTACCCATACTTCTCAGCATCTTTCCCCTATTTTGCAGATTTCATCTCTTTTCCAAGCTCTCTCTGCCATGCTTAGTAACAGGAGAAGGCAAAAAGCCTTAGTCAAAAAGGTTTTCTTTGATCTCAAGTGTGGTACTACGGTATTGGGTTTTCAAATATAGTTTTGAGAAGTTCGCCCTTAAAAGCCTGACCCTCCAATTTGCATCAAGATTTTCATTATACTCTGATGTGCCCAGTTTTCTGTATACACATAATTTCATTTGATTCTCATAACATTCTGCATTAGGCAGGGTAGAGAATGAGTTCTCCATTTTTACCATAAGAAAAAACCTGAAGCACAGAGGGATTGTCAGTCTAAATATTTGTTAGGCCCCTACTATGTGCTTAAGAATACAAAGGAAGTGACTTGATCAGTGTTGAACATCCAGCTCATAAGTGACAATATGTCTTGCTCTCTTCCCAGGGATGCCTTCATTACATGCCTCAAACAAAAATGCACCCACTTCAAGGTTCTAAGTTCTAGTCATGATAGTGAGAATCTGATGCTTTTCCCACATATTAGCCATGTTTTCAATTTAAAAAATTGCTTTCCCCATACATTATTCATGTTCTAAGTTATGGAGAGGAGCGAGGTTATAGATGTGATTCCTGAACCACTGTCAGTGACTTCAAATATCTTGAAGAATAAAGAAAAAGAGAAGTTCTGAGCAGATGTAGTTAAATTTTTTTTGTTTCATTTTTAAGGAAAGTGGGTGGAATATGGAAAAGAGAGACTGGACGACCACTTGCCAGGGATATTATAGACAGAATTCATGGTAAGGTATATTTTGGGCATATGAGAGGCACAAAGGAGAGAGCACTGGACTTATAATCAGGAAGACTCATCTTCCTGAGTCCAAATCTGACCTTAGACACTTACTGGCCATGTGACCTTGAACAAGTCACTTAATCCTGTTGGGTTCAGTTTTCTCTTCTCTAAAATGAGCTGGAGAAAGAAATGATAAACCACTCCAGTGCCTTTGCCAAGAAAACCTCAAAAGGGATTATGAAGAGTCAGACATGAAAGAAATTACTCACTACCATCTCTACCAACAGTAGTTTGGACCAAACATCCCATGATTTCCTTTCTTTCTTTGAGATTTTTTGGTTCTATAAAAATAGAATCAGCTCACAACTCCACCAGCAGTGCATTAACATCCCAATTTTGCCATATCCCCTCCAACATTCATTAATCTCCCCTGTTATCATTTTAGCCAATCTGCTAGGTGTGAGGTGATACCTCAGAGTTGTTTTGATTTGCATTTCTCTAATTATTAGAGATTTAGAACACTTTCTCATGTGCTTATTGATAGTTTTGATTTCTTTATCTGAAAATTACGTATTCATGATCCTTGCCCATTTATCAATTGGGGAATGGCTTGATTTTTTTATACCATTGATTTAGCTCCTTGTATATTTGAGTAATTAGAACTCTGTCAGAATTTTTTGTTATAAAGACTTTTCCCCAGTTTGTTGTTTCTCTTCTGATTTTGGTTGCATTGTTTTTGTTTGTACAAAAACTTTTTAATTTAATATAATCAAAATTATTTATTTTACATTTTGTAATTTTTTTCTAACTCTTGCTTGGTTTTAAAAACTTTCCTTTCCCAGAGATCTGACAAATATACTATTCTAGATGGCAATTTGGAACTATGCCCAAAGAGTGATAAAAGAATGCCTGCCCTTTGATCCAAGCCATACCATTGCTGGGTTTGTACCTCAAAGAGATCATAGATAAGCAGACTTATACAAAAATATTTATAGCTGCGCTCTTTGTGATGGCAAAAAAAAATGGAAAGCGAGGGTATGCCCTTCAATTGGGGAATGGCTGAACAAATCGTGGTATATGTTGGTGATAGAATACTATTGTGCTTAAAGGAATAATAAATTGGAGGAATTCCATGTGAACTGGAAAGACCTCCAGGAATTGATGCAGAGTGGAAGGAGCAGAGCCAGAAGAACACTGTACACAGAGACTGATACACTGTGGTAAAATCAAATGTAATGGACGTCTGTACTAGCAGCAATGCAATGACCCAAGACAATTCTGAGGGATTTATGGAAAAGAACACTACCCACATTCAGAGGAAGAACTACAGAAGAGGAAATACAGAAAAAAAAAAACAACTGCTTGAACACTTGGGTCGAGGTGGACATGATTGGGGACGTAGATCCTAAAGGACTACACCAATGTAACTATCAATAATATGTAAATAAGTCTTGACTGAAAGCACATGTTAAAACCAGTGGAAATGCGAGTTAGCTATGGGGCGGGGAGTTTGAGGGGGTGAAGGGTAAAATAAAAATGTGAATTATGTAATCACAGAAAATTTTTCTAAAAATAAAAAATTAATCTATAAAAATAGAATTTAATTCCACAGCATTAATTAAGCACTCACTATGGATTAGACACTGTGCTAAGAGT
This sequence comes from Gracilinanus agilis, assembly GCF_016433145.1. Taxonomy (NCBI): domain Eukaryota; kingdom Metazoa; phylum Chordata; class Mammalia; order Didelphimorphia; family Didelphidae; genus Gracilinanus; species Gracilinanus agilis. The sequence continues at coordinate 12,388,665 of NC_058135.1, read as the reverse complement.
TGGATAAAAAGTAAGCTCTATTAAAGTGACTTAATATCTCAATAAATTGAAGATGACTCACATTGAGTGTGTCTTCTTAACCTTGTTTATAGTCTGGTGAATCTCTGGGATCTCTTCTCAGAGTATAACCACACTTAAATCCACCTACTTACTCAGATACACATACACACACACACACCTTATTCATATATTCTTAATAACATATATTTTTTAGTTCTTTAATAATTTTTAAAAAATAATTAAATAAAAAATTATTTAATAAAAAAGTTCTTCATTTAATAAATCTTATTTTGAGTTCAGTGAAAATAGAGGTACCATTTTTTATTCTCCTGAGTCCAAGAACACTTTGTAATCTATCCATGGACTCCTGGGTGGGGGAGAAGTCTATGGATGCTAGGTTAAGAATACATCTTAAAACTCTCTGTACAATTTGACAAGTTTTCATGAATCTAATTGCTTAGTTACACCTTTATTTTCTTAACCTAGATTTTCTAGACTACATTTAGAGGCAGGGTAGAGTTGTAGAGGGAAGCCTACTGAATTTGGAGCATAAATAGCAACCCTCACCTCCTTTGCTCCCCAAAGTAGTTAGAGAAACCTTTGTTTCTTCCTTGGCAAGATAGTATAAATGATAGTTGCAGGTTATCCTTCACAGAGCCACTGTGAAGACTAAATGAGTATATGTATACATCTGCAAATCTTAAAGTGTCATATAAAGCTCAGTTATTGATTATATGATTACCCTCCTTTCATTTTTGTACATATGCACACATATGTGCATATTTAAATTTATCATATTAATATAAAATACATACACAAAATTTATGCATTTGTATTAAATATATAATATATATTATAAATACAAATTTTATGTGTTATGCATATTATATACGCACACATATATACAAGAAAAAATTTTTTTTAGGTTTCTCTCATTTTTTTATTTTTGAAAATTGTATTTAATTAATAAATTTAGGATATTTTTCCATGGTTACAAGATTCATGTTCTTTCCCTCCCCTCTCCCACTCCTTTCCAATAGCCAATGAGCAATTCCATTGGGTTTTACATGTTTCATTGACCAAGACCTATTTCCATACCATTGGTATTTGTACTAGGGTGATCTTTTAGAGTCAATATCCCCATTTCCCCATCAACCCATGTGATCAAGCAGTTGTTTTTCTTCTGTGTTTCCACTCCCACAGTTCTTTCTCCGAATGTGGATAGCGTTCTTTCTCATAAGCCCCTCTGAGTAGTCCTGGATCACTGCATTGTTGATAATAGAGAGGTCCCTTACACTGGATTATACCACAGTGTATCAGCCTCTGTGAATATGGTTTTCCTGGTTCTGCTTCTTTCACTCTGCCTCAGTTCCTGGGAATCATTCCAGTTCACATGGAATTCCTCCAGTTCATTATTCCTTTGAGCACAAGAGTAATACATCATCAACAGATACCATAGTTTGTTCAGTCATTCCCCAATTGAAGAGCATCCTCTCATTTTCCAATTTTTTGCCACCACAAAGAGTGAAGCTATAAATATTTTTGTACAAATCTTTTTCCTTATGATCTCTTTGGTATTACCCTCCTTTCAGATTCACTTTTCTACAAGGCTATGATAATGACACTTTCAAGGCTATACCGTTCATCAACTCAGATTTGAAAAGAGAGATGAAAATGACTGACAATATACTAATAACTTTTGCAGCTGCACTCTCTTGTCTAGGTCCCTGGGGAAGTCAGTAGCTTATACATGAATTACATGAAGTACTGAGAGAACCATGATTTCAAGATTCATCTATGACTGGGCACTTCCTGTGGTAGAATGACAACCCTGGAGGGCAATTTTGGTCTCCTCTTTTTATGCTTGCATCCCTACCACCTTCCAGAAGGTTTTACCTAGAGGGCTTGCTTAAAAGCATGATTCATTCCATTGAATTGAATCTGGACAGTATATTCAGATTTTCTAACCTGTCCCATTTTAAAGAGGGTTGAACTGTGATGAATAGCATGAGAGGAACATCAGCTGCATTTTGAGCTGTAAGGCTATTTGGCTAGGCGGGGACATCATATTTATGCCAAATTATCCATTTAAAAAATGAAGCTCTCTTTTAGCCCAGTGATTATGCCAAGTCATCCAAGGTTGGCCCACTTATGTGCTTAGCTGGACATTTTAAAACTGAAACGATGTAGTTTAAACCTCATTGGATAAGATGTAAGAAAGGCTGATATGGCGAAATCTATCTCTAGCTGAAGAGAGTGTATATAGCCTGCAAACACAAGCCAAAGGTAGATACAATGGAATGTGAGTTGACCTCTAAAAATCTGACCACATTGAATATGTCACTGTCGCTTTGTTATTCATGACATCATGGTTTTGCTGGCAAAGCCTGGAGCTTGTTGTCCCCATTTCCTTTGGGGTTAGGATTGCCTCAGTAGCCTGTGAGAAGGACATTCAGAACCAGATTATATTCAACTCCAATCTCAACTGTTGAAAGTCAACACAATAGAGTATCGCTCACTTTGGATACTGAAGCGATCTATACATTCCAGGAGAGCTGTAGCTCAGCTTTCTGGATGGAACTCTTAGTATAAAACAAGGAAATTGGACTCAAAGATGGATGGGACTTTAGGTACCATTTGGACCAGTGGTCCCAACATTTTAAATAGAAGGACCATGTTTAAAGTAAAATTCATTTATAGATGTTTAAGTAGCAAAAGCTCTCAGTATCTCTTTGTTGAAAAAAATATACTAATCAAAAGCTTCTATGAGATAAATAACATTATTAGGTGCATTTGTCTTTTTATGCATTATAAATATCAATATACATTTAGAAAATAATTCTAATAAAATGATTTTCAATATGTGAGACATCTATTCAGGAGGGATGTTCAGATATATATTTGCAGGTAGATTCACAGATTGCTTTCAATAATTCTATAGTCCTAATAATTCCTTCATTAATAAGAATTCCCCTCTGATTTCTACTCTTGATTACTAAGATTTCTTTCTCCATTGTGCCAAAATAGCTTCCTCAACCTGGAAGATAGATGCCTCTGTGTCTTTAGTCCCTTCCTCTGATTAGTTTTCCCTGACACCTCCAATTTATGGAAGTGCACAACTAGTTATGTTTATTCCTTTATTCCTCTTATGATTCTTCTCCTGAATTTCTGGACTTTAAAAAAATCTCCCTTTTATAGGCAATTTCCCTATGTCCATCTTTTAGCTTCCTCTTATGTTTTATCTTCCTCCCATGTAAGCTCCCTGACACTTGTATTTGTTTTTGAAGGATTTCTCACAATACCTAACACATTATAAGTGCTTATAAAGGCCTACTGACTTGACTTGATAAAATAAAGTATGTGGCCCATGTAGACCACTGATATCATTCAACTACTTCATTTTACAGATGAAGAAAATATGACACAGAGGTAGGAAGTTGATTGCCCAAAGTCCCATAGGTGAGTGTATGTGTTGGGATTTAATCCCCAACTGCCTGACTCTAATTTGGGAATCGTTTCTACCACAGCTGAGCCCACTTCCAAGAAAATAACTCCCCCATTTTATTTCAGATCTTGAGATTATACAATTAATGAAATTCAACAAGCATTTTTCAAAAAATGTCTAGTATAGGTTTAAGACACTGGGGATAGAAGTACAGAAAGGAGATGAACAAATGTATTTGTACTCAGAGAACTTATTTTTTTTTAGGTCAGAGAACATATTTAGTAAACAATAATAAGAAACACAAAGGAACTGGAGGACGGAGAGAAAAGTGTCTTGAACTCTCCTGTAATTTTTATGCCAATAAAGGATAGATGGATGTCTAGCCACTAGCAAAGTATTCATTAACTATGGGTGCCCGGTGCTGATTTTATTCCATCACAACCCAATGAATGAAGATTCTAGGTCTCCCTTAAGCATTCTATGTAACACCTCACCGTGGTCAGGATAGATAGACCTTTCTTCGTTTGGTGGCAAAGTGCCAAAAGTGTGTGAGTGAGATAAGGAAAATGTGCAGAAAGGAAATCTTTTGAGCTTGCTCCAATGGGTCTCTTTGGGGATCCAGAGAGCCCTGTTCCAGAGAGTCCCTGTGGGGCAGTCAAATAAGGGATATGAGCCTCCAGGAGACTGAGTTTCAGGCGTAAATCCTTCCCCTCTCCCATTCTACTCATATCCTGTACAAAGCTACTAGAATCTGGTTCATCTCACTGATTTCACCCATTCTAGAAAAACATTAGAAATCTCAATATGGAAACAATAGCTCAATCCAATTAGCACAAGCTTTTTCAGATTTCAAGGTCATTGTGACTTGCCAAATCCATCTTCTCCATGCTTTGTGGCTGTGTTTCCCTCTCTAGTCTGTAGCTAAGGATTCCCCTTCTTTTCCTCCCACTGGAAACACAGGTGAGTTTCCATTTTCCTTTCTTTCCATGGACTAGGAGAAGTAATCTCAATTTGTAGGAAATTGATGCCCAGAAGGCAATCCTTGGTTTCATATGTTTTGAAGGTCACGGATGTCATTGCTTTTCTCTCCTGTCTCATTGCTTTATTTCATTAAAATCTTTCCATCATCAAATCTGAGTAAGTTGTGTTTATCCTCCAATTCCTTTGCCCCTGGCAAAGTTAGCTAGAAATAAAAAAGGAATCTGAGCTGGGAAGTATGGGAAATGGGATGAGGTAAAATGACCAAGGAAACACCCTTCCTGGTAATCTGGATAAATGTATTGCTACAAAATCATTTGTTTTTACAAACCAACCGATAGAAATAATCCAATAAACAGATGCAATATAGAAAGAAACCTTCAAACAAACCCCTAAAGATTCACCCAAGAGCAATGATGGCCTGCTGATAGTCTCACTGCTTGTATTCCAGGTTATGCTGAAAGTTCAGTTGGTACTTGAGGACCATGATGAAGACCACAAACTCAAGCTTCTTGGGATTTCTTCCCCTAACAGAAGTCTATGAATCTTTGTCCATAAACTGTTTTTCTCAGGGAGAAGACTCAAGGAGACCTGGACTCAGTGCTTTGTTTTGACAGGTACTGAATTGCCTCATGCTAATAATAGCACCTGCTCCCAAACCATTTCATATTTGTGCAAGCTCTGCCTATGGTTTTGTACAGAGTCAGCACTTAATAAATTATCATAGAGTGGGCAATTAGGATGTTCAATGGATAGAGAGCCAGGCCTGGAGATGGGAAATCCTGGATTCAAATTTGGCCTTAGACACTTCTCAGCTATGTGTCCCTGGGCAAGTCACTTAATGCCCATTGCCTAGCCCTTACCTCTTTTCTGCCTTAGAATCAATACATAATAATGATTCTAATATGGAAGATAAGGGCTAAAAAAATTATTGTAGAGAGCTAGATGGTACAGTAGAGAGAGCACTGGACTTGGAGTTCAGGAAGATCTAAGTTCAAATCCACTGTAAGACACTGAATGTGTGGCTCTGGGCAAGTCACTTAACTACTCAGCTTTAGTTTTCTCTGTAAAACTGTGATATTGGGACCAATCTTCCATGTGGTAAAGAAGTTAGAATAAGTTAGTGTTTAGGATTTGTTTTGCAAGGCTTAAAGTGCTATCTAAATGTTAGTCATTGCTGTTTTGACTCTTATTGTATCCCTTTCAAAGAAATGGAGCTAGGCACTGTTCACTTTCTAAGCAGAGAATATGAGCCATGGTACACATAATACAACTCAGCTCAGATACAACTATGATGTCAGGTTGATCTCATAGATCTAATCTTATGCAGTGGAAAACCCAGTAGATGTGGAATGGGGCAAGTCTGATCCCATCTTATCAAGCTAGGCTTTGCAACTGGAAAGGTGGCAGAGAGAAGGAACCCTCTCATATTTCCAAAGCACTTTTTTTTTTACATTAAAAGACTGAGGTAGGTACTATGAATATTATTTTAATATTACAGATAAAGAAACTGATACTCAGAGACATGAAGGGATTTGCCTAGGGTCACACAAATAGAAGACCCAGGTTGGATTGGGTCCGGCACTGATTCCAAGCACTTGAGTTCCACTTGAGTATTCATTCTACTAGAGAGTCAGTGTGATGTATGGATCAAGGACTGATCTTGGAGCTAAAAAGTTCTGGGTTCTAACCCTCTCTCTGATGCTCCCTAGACAACACTCGACATATCACTTCATCTCCACATATCTCAGTTCCCTCTTTTGTAAAATGGTGGTAATACCTCACAAGAATTATTAAGAGACTCAAGAGAGATAATGAACTTAAAGTGCTTTGCAGTTCATACAGTGTTGTATAAATGATGATTATTTTTATACCAAGTGCCTCCACCTATCTAACATGAAAACAACAACAATAATAATAGCTATCATTTACCTGGTACTTTAAGGTTTATAAGAGAAGTGCCTTGTGTCAGTGGTGATTACCACTACCTTGTGTCTTCTGAAAGTTTTTTATCTACTCTTACTTCGCAGGATTATTGTGAGGATTGAATGAAATAACATATTTAAAGGACTTTGTAAAATTTAAGCACCAGATAAATGCTATTTCTATTATCACTATTGTTGCTATTATCATATTCATTGTTATCCAGTAAAGGCTCAGAGAGGGGTATTGACTTCCCTGAAGTAAACCAGCTACTAATAGCAGAGTTAGGACTCAAACCCATTTCTTCTGACTCCAAATCCAATAGTTTTTCCATTAATCAATGGGGCCTCATTTTGTGTGAACTCAACACACAGGAATTCAGGTATACTTGATTGATAATCAGAAATATAAATGCAGAAAAATACATAAAATTAAAAAATTTAATTATGCACGAAATCAGTGATGGGCAAACTATGGCCCACAGACCAGATGTGGCCCGCTGAAATGTTCTATCCGGCCTCAGGACATTATTCATCTGACAAATACAATGAGTAGGATACAATACAATGAAACTTGGAAAGAGTTGCCTTAGAAACAGACTGACAGATGAGCATTTCCTTTCCTTTGGCCCCCCTCTTTAAAAAGTTTGCCCATCAATGCGCTAAATCCACATCATTTTCCCATGTGGCATAAAGTCTCATGGCAATTCTTCCAATCCCTCTCATTCTTACTTTGAGATATGTTAGTGTGAGTCATTACATTGTTTTGCACTGAACATTAGCTCCCATATCAGTTTTTATCTGGAGTTTTCCCTTATAACAAGTCATGTCAGGTAAGAGCAGTGCTTCCCTTTGTTTCATTAATGCTATTTAGTTATTAATAATGGCCAAAGAGTACAAGAGTAGCAATGCTGGTAGCTCTGATAAACCTAAAAGGTCATAAAGTACTTAGGTGGGTTTGTGTAAGAAATATTTATTAAATAATGAGGTTGGCAATTATGCACAATTTCAAACTTAGGCAAAGGACCTTGAAATGGTTTTGTTGCATAAATTGAGGTTCTTCTGCATTCAGAGTTCATCAGTTTTCTCTCTGGAGGTGGCTATCATTTTTTCATCACAGGTCCTTTGGAATTTTCTCGGATCATTGTACTGATCAGAGTAGTAGAATCTTTCACAGTTGATCATCATTATTACAACTTTGATGTTTTGTTGCACAATGACCTCCCAATTTTCACTTTATTTTGCATCAGTTCATATAGGTCTTGACCTGTTTGTTTCCTGAAACTACTCCCCCTTGTCATTTCTTATGGCACAATAATACTCCATAGCAATCATATGCCACAACTTGTTCAGACATTCCCTTATTGATAAGCATCCCTTCAATTTCCAATTTTTTCCTACCATGAAAAGAACTACTATGAATATTTTTTTATTTTAATTTTTAAACCCTTAACTTCTGTGTATTGGCTCCTAGGTGGAAGTGGTAAGGGTGGGCAATGTGGGTCAAGTGACTTACCCAGGGTCACACAGCTGGGAAGTGTCTGAGGCCAGGTTTGAACCTAGGACCTCCCGTCTCTAGGCCTGCCTCTCAGTCCACTGAGCTACCCAGGTGCCCATTATGAATATTCTTAACATATAAGTCCTTTTTTAAAAAACATTTATTAATATTCGTTTTTAACATGGTTACATGATTCATGCTCCTACTTTCCCCTTCACCCCCCGCACCCCTACCACCCATGGCCAACGCACATTTCCACTGGTTTTATCATGTGTCATTGATCAAAACCTATTTCCAAATTGCTGATAGTTGCATTGGTGTGGTAGTTTCAAGTCTACATCCCCAATCATGTCCACCCCAACCCATGCATTCAAGCAGTTGTTTTTCTTATATGTTTCCTCTCCTGCAGCCCTTCCTCTGAATGTGGGTAGCTTTCTTTACCATAAATCCCTCAGAGCTGTCCTGTGTCATTGCATTGCTACTGGTACAGAAGTCCATTACATTCGATTTTACCACAGTATATCAGTCTCTGTGTACAGTGTTCTTCTGGCTCTGCTCCTTCCACTCTGCATCAATTCCTGGAGGTCTTTCCAGTTCACCTGGAACTCCTCCACTTTATTATTCCTTTGAGCGCAATAATATTCCATCACCAGCATATACCACAATTTGTTCGGCCATTCCCCAATTGAAGGGCATACCCTCCTTTTCCAATTCTTTGCCACCACAAAAAGTGCAGCTATAAATGTTTTCATACAGGTCTGTTTATTTATGATCTCTTTGGGGTACAAACCCAACAATGGTATGGTTAGATCAAAGGGCAGGCATTCTTTTATAGCCCTTTGAGCATAGTTCCAAATTGCCATCCAGAATGGTTGGATCAGTTCACAGCTCCACCAGCAATGCATTAATGTCCCAATTTTGCCACATCCCCTCCAACATTCATTATTCTCCCCTTCTTTCATTTTAGCCATTCTGCTAGGTGTGAGGTGATACCTCAGAGTTGTTTTGATTTGCATTTCTCTAATTATTAGAGATTTAGAACACTTTCTCATGTGCTTATTGATAGTTTTGATTTCTTTACCTGAAAATTGCCTATTCATGTCTCTTGCCCATTTATCAATTGGGGAATGGCTTGATTTTTTATACAATTGATTTAGCTCCTTGTATATTTGAGTAATTAGACCCCTGTCAGAGTTTTTTGTTATAAAGATTTTTTTCCCAATTTGTTGTTTCCCTTCTGATTTTGACTACATTGTTTTTGTTTGTACAAAAGCTTTTTAGTTTAATATAATCAAAACCATTTAATTTACATTTTGTAATTTTCTCTAACTCTTGCTTGGTTTTAAAGTCTTTCCTTTCCCACAGATCTGACAAGTAAACTATTCTGTGTTCACTTAACTTATTTATAGTTTCCCTCTTTATATTCAAGTAATTCACCCATTCTGAATTTATCTTGGTGTAGGGTGTGAGATGTTGATCTAAACCTAATCTCTCCTATATTGTTTTCGAAATTTCCCAGCAGTTTTTGTCAAATAGTGGATTCATGTCCCAAAAGTTGGGCTCTTTGGGTTTATCATACACTGTCCTGCTGATGTCATTTACCCCAAGTCTATTCCACTGATCCTCCCTTCTGTCTCTTAGCCACTACCATATTGTTTTGATGACTGCTGCTTTATAGTATAGTTTAATATCTTGTACTGCTAGGCCCCCTTCCTTCACATTTTTTTTTCATTTCCCTTGATATTCTTGATCTTTTGTTATTCCAAATGAAATTTGTTATAGTTTTTCCTAATTCAGTAAAGAAGTTTTTTGGTAGTTTGATAGGTATGGCCCTAAATAGTTAAATTAATTTAGGTAGAATGACCATTTTTATTATGTTAGCTCATCCTACCCATGAGCAACCAATGGCTTTCCAATTGTTTAGATCCAGTTTTATTTGTTTGGAAAGTGATTTGTAGTTGTTTTTGTGTAATTGCTGTATTTGTTTTGGTAGATAGATTCCCAAGTATTTTATATTGTCTAGGATGATTTTAAATGGTTTTTCTGTTTCTACCTCTTGCTGCTCTAATGTTTTGGAAATGTATAGAAATACTGATGATTTATGTGCATTTATTTTGTATCCTGCAACTTTGCTAAAGTTGTTGATTATTTCTACCAGCTTCTTAGTTGATTCTCTAGGATTTTTTAAGTAGACCATCATATCATCTGCAAAGAGTGATAGCTTAGTCTCCTCATTGCCTATTTTGATACCTTCAATTTCTTTTTCTTCTCTAATTGCTACTGCTTGTGTTTCTAGTAGTATGTTGAATAATAGAGGTGATAATGGGCATCCTTGTTTCGCTCCTGATCTTATTGGGAAGGCTTCTAATTTATCCCCATTGCATATGATGTTTGTTGATGGTTTTAGGTATATACTGTTTATTATTTTTAGGAAAGGTCCTTCTATTCCTTTACTTTTCAGTGTTTTCAATAGGAATAGATGCTGTATTTTGTTCAAGGCTTTTTTCAGCATCTATTGAGATAATCATGTGATTTTTGTTTGTTAGACTGTTGATATGGTTAATTATATGGATGGTTTTCCTGATGTTGAACCATCCTTGCATTCCTGGTATAAATCCCACCTGATCATGGTGGATGATCTTCTTAATTACTTGCTGGAGTCTCTTTGCTAGTATTCTATTTAAGATTTTTGCATCTATGTTCATTAGGGAGATTGGTCTGTAGTTTTCTTTTCTCTGTTTTTGATCTCCCTGGCTTTGGAATCAGTACCATATTTGTGTCATAAAAGGAATTTGGTAGGACTCCTTCTTTGCTTATCATATCAAATAATTTGTATAGTATTGGGATTAGTTGCTCTTTGAATGTCTGATAGAATTCACTTGTGAATCCACCAGGCCCTGGTGTTTTTTTCTTAGGGAGTTCTTTGATGGTTTGTTCAATTTCTTTTCCTGATATGGGATTATTTATTTATTCTATTTCTTCTGCTGTTAATCTAGGCAATTTATATTTTTGTAAATATTCATCCATATCTCCTAAATTGTTATATATATATATTGCCATATAGTTGGGCAAAATAGTTTTTAATGATTGCCTTAATTTCCCCTTCATTAGAGGTGAGGTCTCCCTTTTCATCTTTGATACTATCAATTTGGTTTTCTTCTTTCCTTTTTTTTATTAGATTGACCAGTACTTTGTCTATTTTATCTGTTTTTTCAAAATACCAGCTTCTAGTCTTATTTATTAATTCAATAGTTCTTTTACTTTTGATTTTATTAATTTCTCCCTTGATTTTTAGTATTTCTAATTTAGTTTTCATCTGGGGATTTTTAATTTGCTCGCTTTCTAATTTTTTGAATTGCATGCCCAATTCATTGATCTCTGCCCTCCTTAATTTGTTAGTATATGCACTCAAGGATATAAATTCCCCCCTGAGTACTGCCTTGGCTATATCCCACAGGGTTTGGTAGGATGTCTCATCATTGTCATTCTCTTCAATGAAATTGTTGATTGTTTCTATGATTTCTTCTTTGACTAACTGGTTTTGGAGAATCATATTATTTAATTTCCAATTAGTTTTTGATTTTCCTGTCCAGGTGCCCTTACTAATTATTATTTTTATTGCATTATGATCTGAGAAGGTTACATTTATTATTTCTGCTCTCTTGTATTTGTTTACAATGTTTCTATGCCCTATTACATGGTCAATCTTTGTGAATGTACCATGTGCAGCTGAAAAGAAGGTGTATTCCTTTTTGTCCCTATTTATTTTTCTCCACATATCAATTAAATCTAATTTTCTAGGACTTCATTCACCTCTCTTACCTCTTTCTTATTTATTTTTTGGTTTGATTTATCTAGATCTGAAAGAGGAATATTTATATCTCCCACTAGTATGGTTTTACTATCTATTTCCTTCTTGAGCTCTGCCAGTTTCTCCTTTATGAATTTGGATACTATACCACTTGGTGCATATATATTGAGCAGTGTTATTTCCTCATTGTTTATACTGCCTTTAATCAGGATGTAATGACCTTCCCTGTCTTTTTTAATCATATCTGTTTTTACTTTGGCTTTGTCAGAAATCACAATTGCCACCCCTGCCTTCTTTTTCTCATTTGATGCCCAAAAGATTTTGCTCAAACCCTTAACCTTAAACTTGTGTATGTCCACCCACCTCATATGTGTTTCTTGTA